>NW_010511110.1:0-21487 GCF_000687285.1 Phaethon lepturus | reverse complement strand
CGCAGAAAGGCCCCGGGGGGGGGGGGGGGGGGACACCACCCACCAAAACACAAGATAAAAGCCGGAGAAGATGTGTGAAAAACGTAAGTATATTATGGAAAAGATATTTTAAAAAAATACAAAAATCTAGGAGAAAAATCCTATGGGAGGAAAGAAAACAAATACAAAACTGCTGATAGCCCTAGAAGAGGACCGGGAACTACTATATTCCCCAAGTACTGAGTGAGAATGGCACAGTTCAGAAGTCAGCAAGCAAAGTACATTGTTCAGTAAATGAAGAAACACAGAACACACAAACATTTGACAAAACAATGTTAAAAACTTCACATGGAAGTTTTCACCCTGGCACTAAGGCACCCTTCCACAACTACAGCAATCAATACTTTTATTTGTTCCCTAAAATATGTTTTAGAAGTAGTATCCCAGCTCTCTAGATTCAGGTGTTCTGCTTGGAGAGTCAGTAATAATTCTCCTAATTTGCTTTTCCATAAAGTAGGATGGGTTTCAAGCAATCTAGGGAGAGTCTGATAAGAAGTTATTCCCTAAACAAATATAAAATTAGACACATTTAGAGACTGTAATTTCCTTAATGAAATCCATGTCTGGGAGGCTGAAAAAAGAATAGCCTACTAATTTAAAAGAAAAGCACAGTAAAATGGAGACAGCCTGCAACAGAACTACTCTTAGTTTAAAAATACTTATTTCCTTCTCTTCTCTTACGTAGATCCTGGATGTTTCCAAATGCAGAAAATAGTAAATCTTAAAGAATGTTGTTCTACTGAATATGCATCAAGAACTACTAGTACAACTTGACACCAAGAGCATATTCTGCCTACTCAAAAAAATCATTTTTGTATACTTTTTTTTCAGGATGAATTGCTGTTTTATTGTAAAGATTTTTAGGGAGTTACAAATTCCCTTTCAGCATGCCAAACAACTTTTACAAGGAAATCAAAGGCAATGAAGGATCACTGCCCACAAAGCACACCCAGGAACTGAACCAGACAGATCAATCAATACCTGTTAGAAGTTTCGGTCTTTAATAGTCTTTCTTACTTGTGATATTAAGAGCCTCTCAGGTTGAGGGGCAAAAACACATATGCTAACAGACACTTAGTAGTACCATGCTTTAACAGTTATCTATTTACGGTATTTCTTTAATTATGTGTTTGTTGTGGTTTGCTTTTTTCCAAATCATCCACAAATCCTACAGATTTACAAAGATATCCAGAAAATACCTGTATTTCTTTGAACGTAAGTTTCAATTACATGTAAATATTATGCAAAACCTCCTAAAAGTGAAACAAAAAAACTTCGGTTTAAGTTTATTTAAATGGGTTTCTGAGCAGTTCTGATATACTGCTATAAATCTTCGTTTCGTGTTATATACCCTAACCACACAATCCAGTGACATACCATTGCTGTAATAAAAAACTAGCAACAAAGGCCTGGGCAGACACTAATTCAGATTCCTTATAATTTCTGAGGGAACTTTGTCATGTTTGTCCAGCTTAGTGATTCTGGAAACTTCTTTAAGCAGCTCGTGTGGGCCAGTGGTGATCTGAGTATGCTAAACTACTCTGACTGGTTACAAAAGCTGACAGAACAATTCTTGTCTTCCCTGGCATTAGAAAATAGATCGTTCAGATATTTACAAAAACATCCCTGATTCATTCAGCTACAACTGTACCAAAGGCTATGAACTAGCCTGATTTTACATGTTACTGAAATTCTGAAGACAAGTACACAGACATATAGCAGTGAATGACCTTAACTTCAATGACCGAACAGGGACATTTCACACAAAGATTTTGCCTTACTTGAAATAGTCAGTTGATTAAGTGTCCTGGTTTTGCCTGGGATAAAGTTAATTTTCTTCCTAGTAGCTGATACAGTGCTGTGTTTTGGATTTAGTATGAGAATAATGTTGCTAACGCAATGATGTTTTAACTGTTGTTAAGTAGTGCTTATGCTCAGTCAAGGACTTTTTGGCTTCTCATGCCCTGCCAGCAAGACACTGGGAGGGGGCACAGTCAAAGGGATAGCATATTCCATCCCATACGATGTCATGCTCAGTATATAAACTGGGGGGGTTGGCCAGCGCAGCTCAGGAACAGGCTGGGCATAGGTCAGCTGGTGGTAAGCAACTGTACTGTGCATCAGTTTTGTATATTCTTTTACTATTTTCTCTTCCCCTGCTGTCCTATTAAGCTGTCTTTATCTCAACCCATGAGTTTAAACTTTTTTCTTAATTCTCCTCGCCATCCCACCCGCAGCCGGGGGGAGGAGTGAGTGAGCGGCTGCGTGGTGCTTGGCTGCCAGCTGGGGTTAAACCATAACATTAAGTTTTCAGGCACTATTTAGTACCTGTGACCTGGATTATAAGCTCAACTAGGAAGATTTTAAATATGGTTTCCTTATGAGCACTTCACAAGGTCATTTGTTTTTCCATACACCATGTAATTATTACAGAAAGGCAGAGATTATGTGTAACATAAGCAAAATAAGCATTAAATTAGAATGCGTAACTCCAGGGTCTACAGTTGTCCTGCAAATAAATTGCCAGGTAGCTCCTCACAATCTTAGCCTCTCTTGACCTTTGTTACCAATTAAATCAGACTAACATTTACGTACTTCAGGAGAAGATAATCAGAATAATGCATGTTCACATTCCCCATTTTTAAACACTTTGGAGTAACTTTCACTCAAAGACTTTCAATATAGTGACAAGCCTTACAACGTGCATTGCACTCAGAGGAAAAGGAGGGAGTATCACACTTAAAAGAAACATGTTAGGAGCTGAAAACAAGAACTGCTTGCAAATAGAGAGGGGGATCATAGAATTGTAACATCACCGAGCAAGATGGGAAGTTTAATCTAATGGGATATATGCAATGTGTTTGCTTCTGTGAGATACTAGGCTGCCCTGCACGTGCAGGGGATTAATTCAGATGGTGTAGACATCCAGTTGGTAATTAAGCCAAAAATGTGAATATTGTTTCCCTGCACAGTTCACTCCTCTTTGACTGACAACGTTTACCCACCAAATGGGGTAAGACATGCTGGAGAAAAAGGGAAGCAAAGATGTGTCCTCCATGTGGTAGACAAAAAGCTTATGCAAGAGCAACTGTATTTCTGAACTGCCTAAAAACGTTTATATTATGTACATTCTAGTTTTTGGTTAGAAGATTAGCATTAATATTTTCAAATGCAAAGACTCCTATTTTCAAAATTGTTTGTTACAAGACTGGCTTTTATAGAATAAACACCTACACTTCATAGAAATCATTAGCCCTCACTAATAGTTCATTAGAGGAAAGAGTTTAATCATGCAAAGTGATTGCTTTGCTGTAGACATGCTACAGGTTGCTAAAAGTCATCACTCTCATTTACTATGGTTTAGTCTACTTGGATGACACAGTATTAGGCAGGCTCTCCAGTACAAGACAGACCAAAATGACTGCCTATATCCTGAACTCTAAGAGATATTCAGGACACTAGGGAAAAAAGCTTATCCCAGGCCCATTTTAACTGATAACTCCAATTTAAAGGAGTAATTTGCTTTAAGAGTCATTTTGTTATATGAAAAAAACCTACTGCTAAGCTTTTAATAGTACAAAACTGAAACCAAATGGCAATTTCTCTTCTAATTTCAAACTTCACAGTTAACAAAAGAATGAACAACTGATTTAATAAATAATCACATTCAAGACCTGCAACACAACAGCACACTGAACGAAGTACATCCCCCAGGAGATAAAGGTTAATAAAACTGTAAGGAATTAATCTGGAGACTCAGTCTGTGAACAATAAAAAGGCACGACAACAAATATCTATTTTATGTAAGGTAAAGTCAAAAAGCCAGCGGCCCATGAGTGGGCAAACTCTTCCTGTTCACAGTTAAGTTTACTTTAGCAGTAATTTGTCTGTTACAATGAAGCACCCTAAAAGCAGAAATGCCAAAAGTAAAAAGGGATCTGTAACAGACAGAAAATAATACTATTTTCAAATAACTTTTCAAGACATGATTAGGTCAAACCAAGGCCTGCTGAGTAACTACTATTTGAAACAAAGTTTAATGATCAGACTCCTTAAAATAATATCCTTTAAAAGATATTTCACTGTAGAATACACAAATTCTAAAAGCAGGGCTACTTCAGAAAATTTTACATACAAATATATTAGGTATTTCCTCATTTCTAGTAGTACAGCAATGTCTAATGCCTTCTTATTCTAAAAGCACATTGCCAAGACTGAACCCCCAAATCTCATAATTCCTTCTTGAAGTCAAAGAGAATACTCGTTCTTGAAGTCAAGGAGATGCAGAAGCGACCAGAGGACTGAGGCCTACAATGTAGTGGAAGCGCCGTTTCAGCTGTGAAAGTCAGGACTCATTAGCACTGTTGGCAGAACTGTTTGGAGATGAACTATATTCCCTATATTAAATCAATATAGTTATAATGCCATAACTTCTGTAAAGATTTCTTATTTCATTACATTCTTAAACTTCACACATCTTTCCTTATTAATAACAATTAATGGCTTCATGGAAAAGGTGAAGAAAAAAACCCATACTAAACAAAGTAAGAATGGAAAATGTCAAACTGCAGCTCTAAAAAAAAGTGAGAAATGCCCCCTAGATTCTGGATGACCAATTCAACAATCAAGCTGCTGAACAACCCAGTTTTAGGAGTTTCAGGAATAAATTCTTACTTACCCGGCCTGAATGAGCTCATTGAGTTTAGCTGCATTTTTGTCATCCATACCTTTACATGAAATGGGATAACACAGTGAATTAGAATTTAAAGTGATATAGTCGTGACCTTTTTTTGTGTCCTGTTTGTTTTTCAAAGCGATTACATTTTATTCTCACATAACGATTAATGTGCGTAAATGTGCTATAACACACCCTTTCTGAGAAGTTGCTATTTTCATAAAGTGCAAGCTTTACATGATCCTTGCCAAGAAAATTACATTTTATTCATGGATTAAATGACCCTAGTTTAGGTGCTACAGTCATCTTGGGTTACTGCACGTTAATCTGACACTGAGGTATTAAAAAGAAAAGCCTCCCCATCTTCCTGCTCAATCTCTGTTGCTAAGGCAGCACAGGATAATGAAAGAGCATCAAGCCCTCAGAGTGCTGGATGAAATAAAAACAAGTAAATAAAAATACTAAAGTGCACATGTAGCCCACACTTTTCTTCTATGTATTATACAGCATATTTTTCAAACGGACATCACGGTAACTTGATTTATATTCTCTATGAAAGCTAGGCCCAAATCTAGTTACTGAACAATTAACCTCCCTCTGGCAATGCTCAAAGTATTCCTGACATGCTTTCATTTCTCAGAATGAGTAGCTCTACCTAAGTCATCTCAATTTTTGGGAAGATGGGACTGGGTAAATATCACAAGGAGGGGGAGGAGGGGAGAGAAAGAAAAAAAAAAACCAACCCAAAAAAAAAGCAAAACAACTTTCACCAGCTGCAGAGCAAACCCCTCAGCAACTGGGTGTAGAGGCTTGCAGCTTAAGATCATGTGGTCTTGGAGACTAGAATTTTCCGAGTGACTGTGCGTAAAATACATAACCAAGTACCAAAGTTATAAAAAGACAGAAGCAGAGTATGCATGCATTGCCACGGTGACTATGTGAAATCTTATTCCCAGTCATAGCAAGGAGGGTCTGTTGACGCTTTTAAAACAAGACGTGGATATAGGCAAGAAACATTAATACTGATTTCTACTGACAAGGCAATCTATTTTGCCTCTGAACCTTCTTTGTCATGAAACAGCTCAAAATTGCTTCTCCAAGATGAACTAGCACAATGGAGATCTTTAAACAAACGGAAATAAAGCCAGTACGAACATTCACAATAGTCTTGTTCGTGACACATTACAATTAAAATCCCAGGTGAGGAAATAACATAGCAAAAGAAAAGTTATCATGAAATACCACGATTCTATTAGGAATTGCACACGTCCACTCATTACAGCTTCTTGCCTTTTCCCCTTTGCAACTAGTATGACTTTACAAACAAGTTAAAGTATCCATGTCACATAAATTAAACTAAACATGTAGGAAAATGCACTAACATTGACTCTACAAAAAGCTTGGGGACAAATGAAAAAACCCACACAAATAAGAAGGTATATGTGCATGGGATAGCGCATACAGTGCATGTTCCTCTGCCCATTCTCCAAGACACTCACACTAGAGTGCTCTCTATTCTGGAAGCCATAAGGAATCTTGGGCTGCATCAAAAGCAGCATGGCCAGCAGGGCGAGGGAGGGGATTCTGCCCCTCTGCTCCGCTCTGGGGAGACCCCCCTGCAGTGCTGCGTCCAGCTCTGGAGCCCTCAGCACAGGAGAGACATGGACCAGTTGGAGAGGGGCCAGAGGAAGCCACAAAAATATCAGAGGGATGGAAGAACCTCTCCCATGAAGAAAGGCTGGGACAGTTTGGGTTGTGGAGCCTTGAGAAGGCTCCAGGAAGACCTTATTGCAGCCTTCCACTACTTAAAGGGGTCTTATAAGAAAGATGAGGACAGACTCTTTAGCAGGGCCTGTTGCGACAGGACAAGGGGTGATGGTTTTAAACTGAAAGAAGGCAGGTTTAGTCTAGATGGAAGGAAGAAATTGAGGGTGGTGAAACCCTGGCTCAGGTTGCCCAGAGAGGTGGTAGATGCCCCATCCCAGGAAGCATCCCAGGTCAGGTTGGACGGGGCTCTGAGAAACCTGATCTAGTTGAAGATGTCCCTGCTCGTTGCAAGGGGGTTGGACTAGATGACCTTGAAAGGTCCCTTCCAACCCAGACCATTCTATGATTCTATGAACATGCTACTAAGACTAAGCTCAGATACCTTGCTAAGGCAACTAATCAACTTCCAGAAAATGGGGGAGCATTGGTATGACATATACTCATTCATCTACACTCATCCTTACAGACAGAACCAGGCCCCAGCATTGACAAGGTCAGAATGCATCTTGGTTAGCCAGTAAAGCTGTTATTTCTGATTATGCTTCTTCATCTTCAGGGTTCAATAAGTAAAGATTTAGCAAATGACTTAGAGAAAGGCACCATCCCAGATGTTTACCGCATAGTCAGAAATAATCTTGGGTGCAAATGATATTACTTACACATTTAATTGCTTAGTTTTCAAGAACAATAAAATAGACAGATAATCTAAGCTGCATATACATTTACCTGTCATCTGTGGGCATTACATGCACTGCATTCCACAGATAGCAAAAGCTAAAGAAATCTGTTGAAGAAAGAGGGTACTAATTCAACAGACTAAAAAGGTCTTCAAAAATAAAAATATTTAGTGAAAAAATGATGCCACAAATTACTGCAATAGAATACAATGAATACAAATTCTGAGTAACTAAAAAGTGAAACTGTACTAGACATTGCCAACTTCAAGGGTACACCTTTCTGACTCTACCATATCAAAATAATTTTAAGTCATTCATACTCACATCCCCCAATCTTTTTCCTTAGTTCCCCGTAGCAGATTAAGCCATAAAGCTCCAGGGAGGATTTTTTCAGCCCTTGAGAAAACACTGGAAAGCAGAAAAGGTGTAAGTGAGACGCAGATTGCAGATACTCATGTCAACACTGAAAATGAGATGATTTGTATTGTTCAATCTCAAAGGTAAGACAAAGTTCTGTTTCAAGAAACGCTATAATGAGATGCGTTCACGAATTTCCTTTTGGTGACTTAAGTGAGAAATGCAACATTTTTTAGATTACAGAAAAAACAAAGCAGCTTCCACAGAATTTAAACAGATATCCAACAGTTCAATATGCAAAATAAAAGTAATTCATAATAAAGCTAAGTGTCACTATCAGCATCACTTAACTGTTTACAATTTCTAAAGTAAATGTCCAGATGCCCTCAATACATCTAGAACCCTTTCTTATATGAAAATTAAGAAGTAGGTCTCAATTTTCCAGAAGACAGAAAATGTCTTCTATGAATACGAATGCACCTTAAAGATTTAATGCAAATTCTAGGTTCTACATGAAGAATAGCGTACATTTTATTCAACTTTACAATTTTTTTTTTTTCCTTCTTCCTTATCAACACATGTGATTTGGACATTATTGCTAATAGATCTAAATACCTATGACAACAAGGAAAGACAGTCTTGTGGTTTACAAATCAGATGAAAAGATTTATTCTTCATCAAGCATTCCATTCTCTTTGACTTGCAGACTCATTTATTATCAAAACCCAGGCACATATATTTCCACTAACACTAAATCTAATCAAACTACTGCACTAATTCCTAAATTCCTTCAGCCAATGAAATTTCAGACCTTATAGGTACAGAACTTTACATTATCCAGAAAACAGATGAAGTTCCTCCATCACTTTTTTTAAAAAAAAAAGTTCTTCCATACTGTGTTTGCTGTAACATTTGTCTTTAAATAAAACACTAGGGCTTGTTTCATCTTAAAATGCCATCTTGTTTTGGAAAAGGAACTCAAAAATATGCTTTAAGACAGGTGTTTTAAATGTGTAAGCCCTCCTTTAGATAATCTAATCTCAGGAACAGAATAAAACAATTTCATAAAGAGACTATGTTGTACGCTATCTTTGCATTTCTTCAGCTTTTTTCGAGTTATATCCATTTCTCATTAATGAGATATTTCCAGCTTGACAGGCTCTGGCTACAAACCATATAGGTAAATTTACTATCCAAAATTTGCTGATATTAAAGAGTTGTTTAAAGACCGAAAAGTTCAACCACCATGAAACTGCCATAATATTTTGAATATAGGATCAGAATGATAGGAAAGCCCTGGAGATAGGAAAGCCCTTCATCAACAAGCTAACAGGAGAATTGACATTCTTCATACCCTAAACAAGTCAAAAGAACTGGGTCTTTGTAAAACCTGTTCACTCTGAAATAGATTTCTTTAACCCGCTGTTCAGATTAGGCTACCTGCAAACTGATTTGAATTCTCACTGCCTGTTACTGACCAGTATGCGTTTGATAAAAATCAATTATCAGTGATCAGTATTACTATTATTATTACAAAACAACACTAGCAGTTCATCTGACTTCCCAATTTCCTTTTCATTCAGCCATCTGGGGAAGGAGGGAAAAGGATGGGAAGAGGGGAATATGGCAGTGGGAATCCTAAGTTACTGAACCAACCATACAATTTCAGGTTTATTTAAAGTGTGAGCAAATATTTCGCCTTTTACACTTGTATCAGACTACTTATTTATTTCTACCTTCCCCCAAGAAGTGCGAAGTAGTGCTGGAGTCAATTTGCTCAATGAAGTCATGCCTGACTAACATTTAGGTACCTGTCCTCAAAGGTGTGTTCCTGAAAATAGAAAAACATTTCCTTGAACCCAGCTTTTCCCCAGTATCAACAGTAGGATCAGCATTTGTTACGGTGTGGTGAATTGATATAAAAGCAGTGATACAAATACCAGTTTTCGGGATGTATTTTTCAAAAAACATGAACCACAGTACGGCCATGCAATAAGACATCTTCACAGACATCCTATTCAGTATTTATTTATTTTCTCCTCTCCGCCATTCCTACCCTCCATGATGGCACTAAAAGGCAGGACTCCAACCCTCATGAGACCAAGTGCTACACTAAGCCCATTTCATTGCATACTAACCATTATCAAAGTCAATGTACTTTGAGATCTTGTGCCAGGTGCGGTAGTAGAAATGGCGGACCTGTTCCTTGTTCTTCACCATGCTTGCTGGTTTGCCTTTCTTCTTGTATTTCAGGGCAATGTTGTTCTGGATAGCTTCAAAGTCCTTCCCATGCTGAAAAATAAATAAAACAAATCCAAATACTCAAAAATAAACTTGTATCTTGTCATAAGACAACTCAAACAACATGAAAGACTTTGTGGTTCTTTTTGGGAAATTAGAATTCAATGGTCATAAACAAAATTCTTGGGTATCAGAACTCAACAACAAAAGGATTACACTAGTTTCCTTTATTTTATATAAAATGTATTATAGATGCCATGATAAATTGCTTTCCAGTTTCTTGAACTGTTTTAAAATAAAAACTGCTTGCAAACTTTAAAAAAAACCACAAAACTTTACTCATAAATGTGCTAAGCAGCAGAACTGAAAACACCAACTTTCACACTTTGCTTTCTTTACTTTCCTCTGCATTTTTCTCCCTCTCCCTCCTCCATTTCTGACTAGGGTGAGTGAAAAACCTCTTACGTTGAACAGGTTCACTGTTATTTACAGTAAATTTCATGTTCTAGTTAGGAGTACAAAACTTGAGTTTCAAATAATGAAGGAAAATATATTTTAAAAAGTAAAAAACCCACCTTCTTACAGAAAACACATTTAAACGCTGTAGGTCATTCAAAAGTTCACTCTCAGGGTAAAAATAAAAATGAGACACCTAAGTGTCCCTTTAAAACTAGCTAATTCCTATAAAGTCCTTGGAGTTCAAAAGAGGAAAATTTAATTTTGTGCACATTATCCTCGAACTCCTGCTACCACAACATTTCTTAGTATTCAAAAAAGGCCGGAATTAATTTACATACAAAGAGTAAAAACCTCTTTTGAAAGGTAGTCACAAAAAATGAATGGAGGTGGGGTACCAAACAAACGGAGTTACAAATCCATCTTAGAGCAAATTTTTGAACTTTTTCCTCAGCATTCAAAAAAAAAAAAAAAAACCACAACCCAACAAACCCCACATTTTCTGAGTGATGAAGGGACTTAAAAATGACATGATTCCTGGGAATATTACTGCAAGTCAGAGGAGTTAAAAAAGAAAACAGTGTTTAAGTAGTTCATTTTGTCCACAAAATAGATACATCTGAATCACAGCCACCACTAAAAAAAAAAATTTTAAAAAGATGCACACAGGCAAAGAAAACCCACCATCACTTCTTTTGTTTTCACATTTAGTACATATTTTCAGAACAGAAGTGCTCTTAAATTAATCACGGGAATGGGACAACCAGGAATACACTGTATACATCATAGGAGATAGAAGATAAGATGATCTAACTTTTCTTTATCACTCAGCCCCAGTACTGAACTGGCTCAAACCTTTTCATGGTCAAAGACTAAACACAGCGCCTAGAAATCTTATTAGAACATATTTTCTTGTTTCCTAATATTACAGCCTAAGTGTTGCTTTTGAAAGTTGAGATAGGGACATTATTTATTTACTTCTCATTTGAAACAGAACAATTTAACTTATTATAAACACTCATTAATAAAATTCACAAGTATTCCCTGTGTATTTCAACACAAAAAAAAAGCTTGACACTTGAATCACAGAATCACAGAATAGTTTAGGTTGGAAGGGACCTTTCAAGGTCCAACCCCCTGCAATAAGCAGGGACATCTTCAACTAGACCAGGGTGCTCAGAGCCCCATCCAGCCTGACCTGGGATGTTTCCAGGGATGGGGCATCTACCACCTCTCTGGGCAACCTGGGCCAGGACTTCACCACCGCCACTGTGAAAAATTTCTTCCTTATATCCAGCCTAAATCTGCCCTCTTTTAGTTTAAAACCATTACCCCTTGTCCTGTCACTACAGGCCCTGCTAAAAAGTCTGTCCACATCTTTCTCCTCAGCCCCTCTCAGCCCTGGCAGCTGCACTAAGGTCTCCCCGGAGCCTTCTCTGCTCCAGGCTGAACCCCCCCAGCTCTCCCAGCCTGTCCTCCCAGCAGAGCTGTTCCAGCCCTCGGAGCGTTGCTGGGGCATCCTCTGGCCCCGCTCCAACAGGTCCGTGTCTCTCCTGTGCCGAGGGCTCCAGAGCTGGACGCAGCACTGCAGGGGGTCTCCCCAGAGTGGGGCAGAGGGGCAATTAAACTGAAATGTCGCTTTGACTGACAGCTGTTTTATAGCCAACTGTATAGACACATACACATAGACAAACAAAAGTGTATGTGCACATCTGCATTTTGCTCCTACCAAATATCCAGATACTAAACGAAGGCATCTAAGCTTGTTATTTTCCTCTACACTTACCTCATACAGTCCCTCAAAGAAAGTATTTTTGTCCTCTGTGCTCCACGATTCCCACTGCCGTCTGACCTTCTTTCCTTCCTCCTTCTCTCCAGCCGAGGAGCCCAGGTTCCGTGCCGCTGACTTAGAATTCCCAGCAGAATTGCTGGGAGGAATTCCTGATGTGCCACCAGATGCAGTCCCTCCATTATCTGCTGCTGCAAAAAAACAGGACCAGAGTGAATATTAAACCAACAGGAGGATTAATGGATAGTGATAAGGGAGGAACTCAGAATTTCCTCCTTCTTCACCTCTCCCATCTACATTAGTTTTTTTTTTTTCTTCAAGGTATTTCACCTGAAATACAACAGGCAAATAACAAGGGCTAAAGAAATAAAACCACAAAGAGCAAAAAACAAGGGGAAGGTTTCAGTGGCTTAATTTCATATTTCCAGAGATAAGACAGATAAGCAGGAGTACACCAAAGCAACCTCTAAAAGACAACACACTCTTTGATGCTTATGCACCGGTGTGCTCTGCAGTTGCCCGTTTGTAGCTGAGGGGAACTTCTGATGAATGCTGAACATTGATGTGACCAATAAAGCAAACTAACAACCATGAGAAAACATACGTAATTTCATATCCTTGTCTCTGCTCTTTATCCTACTGCCTCCAAAATAACTGGTAACAAAAGGACTGAAAGATGCCTACTTTAGTTCATCACATGACAATGGATCAGCGCTCTCAAGAATCTGATCCTCAGTACAAAGAGCACCATCTCTGACACTTAGTCCATCTAGGATAATTCAAGGTATCCCAAGGATGGCAAGTCCCAACCCCTTCTCCTTCTGCAAATCCTGGTGTGGCTTTTGGAAAAAGGCACAGAAGTGTAATCTTGACTGTAACTTTGTCAGTTATTGGCACCCCAAAGAGCATGGGTCAGAAAAATAATACGAAGATCAGAAATACTAAGATGAGAATAAAGCCTGATGGAACTAAGGGAAATTGCTGCTTATGCAAGTAGGGGACAGGAAAGAAAATGGGATGGATAAACTGCAGGCAAGCGAAAGCTACATACAGTGCAGGAAGATTCCACTCCCTCACCTTAATTCAGAAGAAAAAGCCTCTTTTTGGTTTTAAATCGCCTCTGAAACGTTTAGCCTTACAAAAACATTTTAATCAGCAAAAACATTAGCAACTAACCTTAACCTGTGGTTTATTCACAACAGAAATCAAACCAAACATCATGCTTGGTTTGACACTTTAACAGATTATCAGAATGTTAATCCAGAAACCAGGGAGACCTCCCAAGTGCTCTCATTTTTTTCCATGAAAATGTAACTATTCCCAGTAACTTACATTTCCAAAATATATTCTCTTCCGTCTTGCTAAGAAGTATTATTTAAGATCTGACTGCCCTTATCAATGCAGGATTGTACTTAATAAAGAAGCCTTTTAACATTAGACATACATTGTTCATTACAAAATAATGCTAATTAACTTTTCCGTTTTTCTAGTTACTGTCCTTTGTTTTGTCTTTTATCACATGATAAAATGGCTTGCCTTAGTTGATTTGCTTACAAATCCAGCTTATACAATACATCAATCCCAACTAGTTTCCCAAACTTTTATACGCATTAGCACAGTTCAGTTATCTTTTAAAATTCAATTACATGAAGCAGTTTGTTTACCTGACAAAGTCAGTGTTTTTACATATATATACATACATACATGTGTGTGTATCTATCTAGCTAGCTATATCTTTCTCATTCACGAACCAGGATATGCCAGTTTGATAATCCTAGTATTATTTTTAAAAAGAGTATCAGAAGCATCAACCATTATAGGCTTACTATGCTTTAAAGATTTAAAAGACTTGTATGTAAATCTTAACTGTAACTATTCAGTTGCAGTTTGAAAGCAATTTCTTTGGATGACAAAACCATATTGCTCCAAAACCTAAAAAACTGTTCAAGTAGCAAAACATTCGAAATCAAACCTGGAAGAGAGTAAGATGCATGAGAGTACATTTTTTCCCCTGCATACAATATTTACTTGATATAAACTATGATATTGTGGCCATTTTAAGGTTAATGTTTCTTTTATTTCTAGGAATGACTATTTGATCCTTTCAAAGAAAATTACTGTTACCACAGGGAAGTGCGTAAGGCAAAAACAATTGACATCTACAAGAAAACGCACTTAAAAACACTTCTCAAATAAACAGTTTCTCTATTTCCTAAGGCCACTGATAAAATAAGTGAAAGGCAATTATTAGGCAATTTAATTCTGGTACTGTGAAGGTAAGTAATTTTTTAAAACCAACACAAGAAAAACCTGAGCACTTTAACAGATGGCTGAGAAGAAAACCAACAGTTTTAAGACACAGAATTGCTTCTTTGTTCTGCAAATGTGAGATTGGGATATCACAATTCGCATGGCAAAGAAATACAGATCTTAGTATTTTAAATGTTTGGTCAAGAAGGGGGAATTCAATCACATCAGTCCTCAATCTCAATCTACAATCTCCTGTTGCTACCAGCTCCCAATGCAAAAGACATCCTTTATCGAAAGACAGCTACAGAATTCTGTACCAGAGTTACTATTCTGATCACAGATCTCTAACTTCCTGAGAAATCATTTAGAGGAACCACAAATAAGGGGTTTTGTTTGTTTGCTTGTCGGGTGGTCGTTTTTTGTTTGGGGTTTTTGGGGGGTTTGGTTTGGGTTTTTTTACATCCCTCTGTATACATACTCAAATAAGTAAAAAACTAAAGTCAGCTGCCTAAAGTTCAGATCTTTTCAAGGATTTTCTAAAGATCATACAGTACACTTGGTACACATGAAGTTGTCATTATTAAAAAGCCTAAGAAGCACAAGTATCAGTGAGGACTTTAAATTCTAGTAAGACTAAGTTCAGTAGATTTCCTCTTAGTTATATGTGAAACATTAAATGAACAGAACAGTTCTATGAAGGACATGGCTAAGGACTTCTACAAAGGACATGTAGCTCGTAATTGCTGTTTTGCTCCTTTACACATACTTACTATTCTACAAGACAACTGTAGTCCTGGGAAGGTTATCACAGTCTTTCTTGTTTCAAGCACAAATAAATTACTATCCAGACAACTGTTTAGAGTATCGTATATGAAGATCTAAAAATTCTAATACATTGTCACCTCCACAGAGATTTTATGTGTCATTTAATTCTTTCAGGAATAATGGAGTTTGCTGTATCATCCCTTTGCGTAATTTTTCTTACTACTGTGCATGGTAATATTTAACATTGTGTTACCACAATCCACTCTAGAGTTTACTGGATCTCAGGAAGGCAATGGAATGCAGTATATTCTAAAACACAGTATTATAAACCAACTCAGGATAAAAGGCAAAAGAAAAAGGAAAAATAAGCACACATCATTAAGTTACACCCCATAAGTGCATTCTTTCAATTTTACTGTATGAGATTCTTCTAACATACAAAACAGCTAACAAGTTTTCATCCCCTCTCTAATGATAAATGATGATGATTAATTTCAAAAAATAGATTATTTAAAGCTTAAGCAACACATTAAACAAAAAGGTCCACTGAGGTGAGCCATAGCATTACTGCTGCAGAATTGCTGGAGAGAGAGGCTTACTCTAACAATCTGCTTAGGTGCTTGTTCTAAGAAAAATAATTTATAAAAGGAGATCACTGCAGACAAGACAAAGACAAGACAGTTATTCTCACTCTGCCTACTTATCCCGCATCACCCAACCACTGGACTGGACATCCATACAATCACAGCTACGACAATTCCTTCCCTTATTCATTCAGAAACTTCCTCATTCCTTTTATCCAGTGTTCTCTACCCATCTATATGCCCTGTTATTAGAACTTCATTTATCCGTGAATAGCATAACATCACCTCAAACTACCTTTTCTGTGTAAAAAGCTGTGGTCTTTGCAGTTCTAAGGAAAACACAAACACTTGCAAACGTATTTGCAAACATCCCCTTGCTAAAGGGATTTAAAGACTGCAGTTTAAAAATCTGATATGAAAAAGACAAACAATGGAACACTGCATGTATCAAAGAATTGAGTCATGAAGTATCAGTATCTTATCATGGCTACAGCCACAGAATTTCCTCCTTCCAGGCTCTACATAGCATCTTAGTGTTTGCTTTTCAGTTTTCCATTGGCAGCTCTTACATGCTAGTTGATTCATATCTTCTATGACAGATGCCACATCCACAGAAGCTGGAATCCTCACTACACCCATGTATCTCAACACACAGGCTCATACTCTTATTGGTGTTTTACAGGCTTAGCTTGCAAAACCTCAACTTCTTCAGGTGCCACTCTATCAGGGAATACCTTTATAAATGAGATAGTACTTTCACAGACTCTTGCATGCCACAGGCCAAATGCAGAGCATTAGGAGGCTAAACTCAATCCCCAAAGCGCAGGATGCAAATGCCAACCTGTAACACGCCAGAAAGTTTCCTTCAAAACATTCTTTCTTCTCTTTTGGGTTCTACAGGAGCCAACAGAAAGGCTAAACTACAGAAAATCATCTTCAAAAGTGATTTTGGTAAAGATTGCCATTATGAAGGCCATACCAGAAAACATCTTCAAGTGACTATTTTATTTTCAAACCTGCATCAGTGCTCAGCAGTCTTATGAAATGTACATCAAAACATTTGTTGCCAATAGAGCTGGGTAAAGTGCTATGATCTATACTTTCCAGAAAGCTTCAAATGCATTCTGCTATTCTCATGGCAGAGCATTCCTCAATGAGCATTTACTCCTCAATTTTAATGAAAAAGGAATGGAAGACAAATGTTCAAACTTTCTTTCTGATTGCTTGGTAAACGTGGGGGATGAGATACTGCGGAGTTCTGGTCCTGAGCCACTTTCAAACGAAGGGAGGGAGAACTGGGGTAAATGGGAGGGCAAAGAATGAATGAAAGCATGTCAGGGTAGGATGGAAGGAAAAGTACCAAGTGTAAATGAGATGGATATATAAGAACAAGGGCCGTGCCAGTAGTTTTTAAACAGTCATTCATGCCCTAGAGAAATGATGCTGGAGGAATGACATTTGAAATGAAGGTTACAATACATACTGCATCATACAAATTTGGAAAGATACAATAAAACTGTATCATAAGCATATGCATCGGGTATCTTGGCATATACATCCTCTCCACAAGAGAGGACAGTAGTCAATCTAATTCATATGCTACGGGACATGCAACTTTGGTGGGCTGAAACAAACTGGACCGCTTTCTAGCAAGTTTTATACAATGTCAAAAGATGGAACGTTTTAATTCAAATCATGCTTTCAGCTGAATAATTCTTTTTTCAAGAAAGAGCTGCTTATTACTGCAAAACAAATCCTAATACTTTTTTGGGCCATTCTACACATTTTATGAATAAATCTAGAGCAACGGCATGAAAGACATCTTCACCATTAGACTTTGCTACTATTTCCTCCCGTCTTCATTCTGCATTGCAAACATTCTACTCTAGTTCAAACCACATCTACAGCACATGATGGCAACGTATTCCACATTTGCTTTTACCAAAGTGGACACAACATAAACATGCATATTCTAATCACACTTGCTTCATGGAAAAAAGGCCCAAAACATACCTTAAAACCTGTGCTCAGCAACCATGTGGCATATTTGTATTTGAAAGGTAAAATCCCAGAAATCCCTCTTTTTCAGCAACCTTATATTGGTCTGCTTCCGTTCCCTCAATGAACCTCCCTGCTTTTGAACTCTCATGATAAAGTGCCTCGACCTCTCTCTATTCCTTCAAGTTCCTCCTCTGATTTCATGTGAGTTACTTTAAGACTTCCTTCCAAGCATTCATACTTCAAAAAAGTATGTGCATTATTTGAGCTGTAGACTACAAACTTGAAAATACAATAAACTGATAACCAACATTTGAAAATAAGGCAATAAGTCTTCTAGAAAAAAAAGCATAGATATCTGTGCAGAAAATTTGATAAACCCTTCAGCAATTCAAAATGGATTGGCTTTTTGAAGTGAAATACTTTTCAATTTTTATTTTACTGTGCTACTTTCTATCTCATTTTTGACCTAAACTCAAAAGCAGAACTCAATACACAAAAGGCAAGAGGCAGAATCCAACGATGCAATTAAAGATTATGTCAGGGTAATCTGAAAATTAGCATTATGTTTATACATTCTACTAGACAGGTTTGAGACAATTTGAGAATTATTATTAACAATCTTCCCTGAATCATACTAAGGTAAAGTCAAAAAGTCAGCAGCTGCTGAGTGGGCAAAATCTTCCTACAGTTTACAGCAAAGTTTAGTTTATCAATAATTTGTCTGCTACGATGAAGCACCCTAAAAGCATAAATGTCAGAAGTAAAAAGGGATCTGCAACAGACAGAAAAAACCCCAAATTATTTTAAAAATTTTTTTAAAGACATTAGGACAAGCCAATGACTGCTGAGTAACTACAATTTAAAAGAAATTAAGTTTATTGATTACGCTCTTTAATAATAGCCTTTGAAAGAGTTTCCACTTTTTGAATACACAGATTCTAAAGGCAGGACCACTTCAATGAAATTAAGGGTTACACAGCATTATTGAAAGACTATGACAAAAACAAGTTTCTGGTTTCACTGGATCAGGCATTAAGTGCAGTCTAGACACTCCTGCTGGCCAGTGTTAAAACTACCTCTGCAGCTATCACCTTGACTGTGACATGCAAAATGGCAAAGCTTCCAGTTTTCAGAGCTGACCCAAAGCATGTGCATTTAAGCTTTGTATACTTACAAGGGGAGAAGAAAGTTGGTGGGACAGCAAATGGAAGGATTTAAGTCCAATACTTACTAGTAAACTTCACCCTTCCATTAGTTCCCTATTGGAAGCTAGCTCTGTCAGACACTTCACTCAGAACGCAAAGTCCTATGAATTCTCATCACAAGATATTCCATTAGGGAGAATTCAGACATGCCTGCAAAACCTCTCACTATGCATCCCTGAATGTAAAGAACTCAAATTTTAAAGGATCACACTCCATAGTTCTGTTCTTCAATATCTGACAGTTACAACCTCAACCATATCAAAGGAATGAACTTTAATGCATTTACATCAAAAGTAGCCAGGCAGAGCTGTGGCTGGTCTTACAATTCAAAAAGTGAAAACATAACCATAATTCTACCACTGACTGTTACCCCCAATGATTTAATAAGGTTCCCGAAATCTGACAACACAGTCAGGTACTGTGATTACAAGCACTGCCTATGACCAATTACTGAAATAGTATTTTCCATTCTGTACACAATTTTATTAGCGTTATTTTGGAATATGAATTGCAAAATAAACAAAGTCTACTTTTCAATTGTATGGATGCACCTAGTTAAAAATTGTTCTGCTGCTCTAAAATTGGAAATGAATGTTTATGTACAAATACACAAACAGGAATATACACGTGCACAAAGGCACATGTATTTTGTTCACATGTGTATGCACTTTCAAAGCAACAGAGTAATTTCAAATGCATGTATTTGACTTGTCAATCATGGATAACATGTATTCCAAAGAAACACCTCCTCACATTTAATACTATTTACAGCCCTTGAAATAATTATCTGCAGCTAAACACTCCTGGGTATTCCATCTGTTTGTTTATTTGGTTTAATGCAACTAGGAGAAAAATTACATAGGCCTTTCTGTTCTATCCTCCAACATCACCCATAGGAGTTTTTCCACTTAAAACAAGAAGTTTACGAGATTAAAGAGGACCTACTAAGGTATTAAAAAAATACTTTAGTCAATTATTATAAACAAACTGTCAAGTAACTGAATTCAAGAATTTTTGCACGATACGGCAATAATAAAATACCATAATTTGCACTGCTTTATTACAGTGATGCACAACTATCATTATTAGTAAAGTCCACCTAATGTCCAGCATGTGCATATCACTGTAATGGACCAGAGTGATGTAATCTCCAAGATACATTTATGCTACATGGAGGTGTTTTGGTTTGGTTGGGGGTTTTTTTCATTTTAGCAGACAAGAGTAAACTTTGTTATTTCAAATGTTGATGAAATCTCCGAGTGTTGTTTTTCCCAAAAATTAACAGAAAATAACATTCGAGTACTTTTGCACAAGCTATCCAAAATTAATCCCAATTACAGCTCAACTACAGTGCCAGGTATCACCCAGTAACTGTTGAGCACACACAATAGCACCAAAGCATTCAAATATCCCTGCTGTCTTTTAGCAACTCAAGTAAGAAACAGCTTTGGAAAAAAAAAAAAAATCAAATTTTTATCTACAATGCTAAAGTGAAAAAGCATGTGTGTGTATGTATGTATGCACATACATTCAGATGTATACAAAACAACCTTAATAAAAACTCAAATTACATGGAAATGCCCAAACTGTTTTGAAACAGTAATGCAGGGCTCACAAAACCTTAGAGACAAGTATGTCAGTATGTGTATTTAAGAGCTGTTTCCAAAATAGTTATTTGGGCAAAATGGTCACAGAAATAACTGGGAGAAATCACCAATGTTTTGTGGGTTGTTTTTTTTCCCACCCTTTTTAACTACCACACAGTGAATATTTTGTTTTTATCCAAGAACAGGCTTCAGAGTGCAGCCACCTGATTACAGAGCTAGCTAGAGTCTAATTTCCTCACCAAAATACAGGAATTTTCTAAAACTCAAGAGAGGTGAAATGCAGGAATTAAAGGCCTGCTTCAATAATGGAGGTTTCCTCCTTCTCCACATACACATCCAAACCCCCCATTTCTGCGAGCACAGAGAGGATAGCAGGCAGCAGAGAAGCTGAAGCCTTGGGACACAAAGAAGATTTCAGCTACTGTGAGAAACAGGCCCCAACACACCTTCCCCAAAACCAAACAAAAGATGGCACCTATAGGAGGAGAATGACAACCCCCAAGCCCACAAGTGACTCCCCCCACCCACCTACCTTGCCCGCGTGTTTTAGTGGTGCCAAAATACAGTACCTTTGCCTTTTGCAGCACTGGTGCTGCCAACTGAAGAAGATGCCTGGGAATCCTTCTTCAGCCTCTTGCTCTGAGGTCTGACGCTGGACCTGAGAAAATGATGCTGGTCCTGGCTGTGGGAGGGCTGGAGAGCGGCCGGGGCCTGCGATAAGCTGGGGTTCGGTGGGGGGCTGCTGCTAGTGTTGCTGTTAAGAATCTTCTCTTCTTTCTTTGTGCTGCTGCTGCCTGGAGCTGCCTCTCCTCCTCCTCCTGCCCCTTCTTCTTCCAGGGACTCCTCATCTCCTCCTGCTCTCTTGCCCAGCTTTTTCACCCCTTCCTCCCCGCTGCTCTCTCCCAGTTTCACTGTCATCCTGTTGGGGAGGAGAGAGAGAAAAGAGGGGGGCACAAAGTCAGGCCAGGGAGCCCCCCAGAGAGGGAGAGAAATCCCTGGGCTGAGAGGGGAGAAGTTTAGCTGCAGAAATTCCTCTCAACATGGCCGCCGTTGTTTGTTACTAAATCCCCTTTC
>NW_010511109.1:80843-100991 GCF_000687285.1 Phaethon lepturus | reverse complement strand
GGGCTGTCCCTGGCTGTGCCTTTTCTGTCCTTCTGAATGGTAGTAGGCAGAACCAAATAGCTGCCTTCCCCCCGCATTTGACACTGGGATGTCATCGTATCAACGATCGGTATGTTTAGGATCCCCCCCTTTCCCCGTTCTTGGCACGGGTAATACTTGTGCCTTGTTTGTCTCAAACTCGTGTAAACGGGAAGGTTACTGTGGGAAATGGGTGTGATTTTACAGTACCCGTTGTGTGGTGAGTTAATTTCCTGTCCAAGTGAAGTCATTCCATGCCGCACGGTGGGAGCCTTGTACTCCCAAAGCACGGTTGCCCCCGGTTCCTGAGGCATTAAAGAGTTTAGGAAAATAGCTTTTATTGTAAAAATATTTTTGTCATCCCTGTATATGAAAATGCTGTTTATTTTGTACTCTGTGTTACTTCTTGCTCAAGGAAAAATCATTGAAGTGCTCGATGTTTGGGTTTTTTTTTAATCACAGAATCTTTGGGTTGGAAGGGACCTTTAAAGGTCATCTAGTCCAGCCCCCCTGCAACACCTTCAGGGACATCTTCAACTATATCAGGTTGCTCAGAGACCCATCCAGCCTGACCTGGAATGTTTCCAGGGATGGGGCATTTACCACCTCTCTGGGCAACCTGTGCCAGTCTTTCACCACCCTCATTGTGAAAAATTTCTTCCTTAGATCTATTAGAAATCTACCCTCTTTTAGCTTAAAACCATTACTCCTTGTCCTATTGCTACAGGCCCTGCTAAAAAGTCTGTCCCCATCTTTATTATAAGCAACTTTTAAGTACTGGAAGGCTGCAATAAGGTCTCTCCAGAGCCTTTTCTTCTCCAGGCTGAACAACCCCAACTCTGTCAGCCTGTCCTCATAGGAGAGATGCTCCATCCCTCTGATCATTTTTGGGGCCTTCCTCTGGCCCCGCTCCAACAGGTCCATGTCTTTCCTGTGCTGAGGGCTCCAGAGCCAGATGCAGGACTCCAGATGGGGTCTCACCAGGGCGGAGCAGAGAGGCACAGTCACCTCCCTTGACCTGCTGGCCACGCTGCGTTTGCTGTGGCGCAGGCTACAGTTGGTCTTCTGGGCTGTGAGCGCACATTGCTGGTTCATGTCTAGCTTTTCATCCATCAGCCCCAATAGTTGGGGTTTTCTTTGTAGAAAGTGAAATTTTTCACCTTTTCTGGTGAAATACTAAACAAAGGCTGTCTTAATTCAAATGCCACCTGTGTGCCTGAGGAGCATCGCCCTCACATCCGTAGCCCTTGCGTAGGACTATGAACATGAGAAGTATAAACAAAACTAGCTCATTTTTGAAACTGAAGACAGATGTGCAAAGTTTCTCATCATCATCAGAGGTAACTGCTATTGCTAGACGAGCCAAGCACTATGGCTTGCTCTATGTAGATCTTCTTATCACTCCTGTAGGCTTAAGGGATTTCTCGGTGACTTTTTTTGTTGCTTTGGGGGAGTTTCCTGGGTGTGCCTAAACCAGGACCTATTACATCCCCTTTTTAAAGAAGAACAGTCTCCTCTTGCTTTTCCTGAAGGATTTAAGCAGTTTTGCTACTGAGTGTTCAGAACAACTCCCTGAGATTTCCTTCAATACTATTCCAGAAGTCTTCAGCTTGTTTTGTTTAATTAAGATTGTGAGATCCCGTTCTGCAGCCAAGACTGTAAGGACCAGGTGTGCAAGGAGGACCAGTGGAGAAGCTAGGACTCTGCATACCTGCGTGACTCAGTCTGCCCATGTTCAGCCTTAGGCGCGATTCCTTCATCTCACCTGCAGTGCTTGTGCAAATAGTTCTAAATGAGTGTTAGTAATGCACGATTAATTGCGTATCCTCTTGTGACTTTTTGTGTGTGTGAAGGCACTTTGTTACCTTATGTTACATAAATTGGCATGCTGCTGCTATTTCGAGTGTCTGAGTCCAAATGCTGTAGACTTACCCAGGCAATAAGATTCCAGGTTCCAAACAACATACATTTGAAAGGGAGAGGTGATGGTAACTGGGCAACTGGAGAGGGTAATTGTGGCTGCAGGTGTCATAATATCCTCCTTTAATGAAAAAATTAACTAGCTCTGTTGTCTTTTCCTCTCTGTAAAACTTTGATTCTGCAGTGGTTGATTAGAGTAGGAGATAAGGAATACAAGCTCTTTACTGTTGTTCAATAAACTAAATCGGCAAGATTTCACACCATCTTTTTGTTTGTATGCTTGCATTATTGCTATTATGTATGTTGTTGCCTATGTGTAAATGTTCCTATGTAAATTTTATTAAGGTAAAATAATCTATCAATCATCTCTGTACGAGAAAATCAAGACCCTGAAAGTCAGACTGATCTACCCAAGTGCATAAAGTAAATCAGTAGCAGTTTAATTTGACATGCAATTTTCTAGCCTTGCAAACACCAGGATGCTACTGGTAGATCCTCATCCTGTATCAGCCCTCCCCTTCTGAATCCCTGCCTTCCCAGCCTACCTGCTTCTCCATCCAAATTCAAAGCACTGCACCTATCCCCCAGTCTCATGTCATTGAATATCTGGAAACGGCGGGGAGAGAGAAGCACATAGCATAATCCATCCTGAAGACTGCTTCTTCATTCTCCTGTGGGAACCTGTGACACACACAAACTGCAGTGTAGCTTTGGCATCTTCAGAATCCCTACTTGCCACATAGGGATTACTGCTTTTTACAATGCCCTGCCAGGACAGGTTTTTGTCTGATAAAACTTCAGACTTGCAAATGCAATGCTTAAAGTGTAAAGGTCACATTGAGGCTATGAAGGACTTTTTGATTTTTAGACCTACCAAGACCACGCTCCTTCAGTCATTGGAAATTCAAGCTGAAACTGTGTTCAGTTTTGGGATCCTGGAGATTGTATGTGGGTGGCAAAAGAGTAAATGTAGTAGCTGTGGCCCAGTTTGTTGAAGGAACCCACAGAGAGATCTTTGCACCCTCCCTGTATGAGGCGAATAAATTGTTGGCTGCTGTTGGCTACCACACCGGCAGGAGGATCGCGGTGCTGGCCACGCTGGTGGGGATGTTCTGCTGCACTGCAGGCAGCAGCCAAACTTCTAGTGACTTTAGCAGAGTGAGGACTTTGCCCCAGAAGCAGAGGAAGTAAGGGAGGTAAGCCAGATGAGTGAACTAGAGCACCTAGAAGCATTCTGCATCTGTAGTGAGGCTCATCTGAAAGCCAGGGAACTCTTTCAGTGTTCTGAGCATCAAGTCATTTTTAAGCAGTATTACTGCCTTCTAGTTTGTGTATATTCTGCTGGGTTCCTTAATGCTTCATTTCCCAATTCAACTTCTATAAAAATTGAGTTAAGGGGAGAAAACTAGTTCACCTAAGGGATGAAGTTACCATATACAATATTCAGCGTGAGCTGACAGAAAGATATTTGTTAGCAACTCTTATGTTTTCTTTCTGACTTCTGAAAGTGACTAACACAGAAACCAAACTTACCTTAATGTGGCTTTTTGTTTCTTTCCCATTAAGCAGTTTGACAGGCTTGGGCTGGTTTTTGTTTTAAAATTTCTTCTGTTTCTTGTTCTACACACAGAAATACATCCTTTTTTCTACATTTTTGTTGATCATAAAAATACTGTGGTTGCTCAGGTTTTTTTTCTGTGTCTTTCCACTCCATGAGAGATGTCATGGGAGCTACATCACAAGGTGCTGGGATGAATGGGGGAAAATCTGGACTCCTAACAAATTCAGGTTGCTTGTAGAATGTGGTTGTGAGAGAAGGGGTTAAGGGAATTTTAATAAATAAGGTATAGCTTAGTGATTGTTGGTAGTTAAAGAACTGAATTAGTAGATGATGTTTAATGTTTTGTTAGCAAGGAATTTTGTGGCCCCTTACGAAAGACAGTTCCTGATAAACTGAGAGGAGCAAGAAGATGGGTGGCTCCTCACAAGGACAGTTCCTGATAAGAACTGGGAGAGTGCCTCAAGAACCGGCTGAAACTGACTCTGTGGCTCAGACGAAAGCCAAGGAGCAACTGAGTCTGCGTAAGAACAAGGGGTTACTAACGATGATGAAGAGGAGCCACCAACCTTCATCCTCACGACCCTCAGCGACCACCACCAGGAGGCACTGCGCAAGCGCAGTTGGGAGGGGTTCATGGAAATAACGTCTTGGAATTCATTTTCATACGAAGCGGTGACAAGTCATGCATATGTATAGATGTATTGCAAAACTTTATGTAAATGCAACACTTTGCTGTATATATCTGAAGTAAGTGCCGCGTTGGGGCGCGCACAACTTTGGTGGGACTACCCCCTGTGCTGCCCAGCGCTGAATAAACATACCTACTTTACAATCTTACAGATTGTGGAGTCCGCTTTCCACATGTCAGTTGGTTCGGTAGGTTGCTAAAAAAAAAAGTTAAACACAGTTTTAAATGGTATGAATGGAAAAATTGGTCATCAGCTGTATGAAGCTGCCACCTGATTGTTGTCCTGTTTCCTTACTCTTGAATCTTCCTGAATAAACAGAGGAAGTTCTGAATTTCTCACAAAGAAAAAAAGAAAAAGGAAAGATCCTCTGCCCCCTGCCTCTAGAGCTGTGGTTGTTACATCACATTAAAAACAAAAAGAAACAATTTTTTTTTTGCCATTGCTATTTAACCCTACAGGATGAACATAGAGTGAAAAGTGTTACTGATAGTTTCTTGGCTTAATGTGATTAATTGTCTTAGTCCTTAGAAAGCCAGGATCATCTCTGGATTGCATGCACAAACTCCTTTGATCTTGAGACTTGACAGTGTGGTTAAAGGTGTTTGTAAAAAGAAAAAAAAATTGATCATATATGTGGATTTGTCTTACCTCCACCTCCTTTAATGGTCCTGTCAGTTCACAGCCTCATGAGACTATATTGTGGATGTTCAGGGTGATGTGGCTGCAGGCTATCTGGGTGATACAGGGTTTGTAAGAGACACAGGTTGTAGTTTGGAGTACATTTAAGCTGGTGTTGCCATAGGACAGGAAAAGTTCCTCTCTGTGCCATCCATTTGTGCTGTTCTTTATAAACAGAACTGCAAAGATGATCTGGCTGCAAATGAATTTGGTTGAAGGACAAAAGTTTGTGAGACAGATTATTTTCTCAGTCCTATTGATCATATAGCTACATAAAGACTGTGCTAGTAAAGCATAGGAAGTGCTATCTGGAGGAAGTGGCCAGAGGTTTTGAACGGCGCTTTTTTTTTTTTTTCCTAGCAGTTCAGGATAGGCTTAAATGCAAGTCAGCTCTGTCCCTAAGCAAAGACCAGAGACTGAAAGTAATCAATGTCCTACAGGACACAGTGGTCTTCCGTAATAGCTCACCATTGCCAAAAGTGGGGATTCCCAGTCCTTCCCCTCCCTTCCTTGCCTGATGCTGCCATGTGTTGGCCTGGGCATTCACTGGATTTAGCTCATTGCGTTAGTTGTCAGAAAAACCTCTATAAACTTAATGAATGCTGTTGGCCCAGTCCAGGCAGCATGCCAACAGAGCAGGACCCTGAGGGCAAAAGCAGGGGTAGGGGAGGGAGAGTGGGATGTCCACACCCCCCATGAGTGGGCTCAGATGTTTGCTTAATTGCCCTAAGCTAATCAATTGTCTGGGGCAGGGGCACAAGATTTTTAGAATAGGAGTTCTCACATTGCAGGCTGCTCCTGTGTGTGACCTGAAGGAGGGGTGTCGTTGGTTATGTTCTTGGCAGGAGAACTAGCTGAATCTCGGTTGCCTGAAAGTACAGGCAGTAATAGTCTACTATATAAACCCTTCTGAAGCTGGAGTTAGTGATTAGGTTATCCTAAGTTTGTATATGCAGAGCACGTCATGCTATGGCTACAGAACATATAAGTGTGATTTTATGTGCTCTCTTCCCACCACTGCCCCATATAGTGCCTCTCACAGCAAAATAAGATTTGGAGACCATCGTGCTGCAGTAACCCCTCCTCTGCTATGGTGAATTCCATGGAGTACTGCTCTGTTGGTGGACTTTGACTTCTGCAGAATAGATGAAGTTTCCCCGCTCTAGAACAGCATGTAAGAAAGACTCTTGTAAGGCAGGGATCAGTCTTTCTTTGCCTCCTAGAGAATGTCTTGCACTTCCACAGTCTGTTACAATAAAACAGGTTAAATCAATGACCAGAATAATTGTGACTGAATAATTATTAGTAAAGTCATAATGCTGCTCAGAGGGAATTTCTGGAGACTGAGGCTCGGGAGGCAGAAGGATTATACAAAGCTAAAATCCTTGGGTTATAAGGCTGCATTACTATCTGAGTGATAGGAATGATGGAGGTGAATTCAGGTTTGTGCTAGAATGGGTAGTAAGAAGCAACACGACAAACTTGCATGTGGTTTGCTTAGCAGAAGTGAAAACTGTCTACTTAATCCAGGATGATGATGAGAGCTGCGAGTAGGTGAAGTTTGCTGATAATGTTGTGTGTGTCTAGGCCGTTACATCAGAAATTTCCCCGTGCTGTTAATGGAGCACAACATAACCGAGTATGAGAGAGGTACGAGCGCCGTCTGACTAATGTGTTAGCTACTGTACCATGGTACTTAAAAGGTAGAAGTGTTATGCTTGAACTGTGAACCAGAATAGCCCACCCAAGCTGGTGTATGACTCTGATGGTACCTTTCTTCCTGCGGAGCTGATGTTTTGATCCTCTGTTTTCCCCATTCCTCCACTTCTTTCCCTTGAAGTGTCCAGGATTGCCTAGTCCTCGTCATAGCCAAGCTTTTCTGCATCTTGCTTGTACCTAAACTCTGCTGGGATCCACCAAGTTCTTCTGCGAGTCCCACACCGATGCTTTGGTAACCCAGCTGTAGGCTTCGCTGAGCTATGCAGTGGAGCGTGCTCTTTCACCCCCGTCTTCAGGCTGGGCCAGTGTGCACGAGGGAATTGTACTGCAGCCTGGGCCAAGAGGTCCTGGTCTGACACTAGTGAGAAGTTTTTTAAGCTCTTCTTCAGTTGCTTCTGCATTTTATCTCTTTGTCTATTATTCAAGGAAAATATCTTGGACACATGGTTTGACTAGTGAGTTGCTGGAGAAAAAGGAGGCAGCATTTCCATCCCTGACAGCATTTTGGATGCCTCTGTCCTAGGCGGGTTTAGGGCTGTGAACCCAGAATGGAGAGAGGTGAGCGCTCTCAGTGAAGTGCATAAACATGAGGAGTTGGATTTAAGATGCAGGTCTATCCCTGTCAGTTCCTGGTAGCTATTTTAGGAAGTCTGCTGCGGGGCAAGCCAGGCCTGTGCTGCTGGCCAAAGGGACAGTCTTACTCATGTCCTTCCCCAGCTCACTCGTTTCCGCTCCGTCCCACGCACAAGCTCTGGTGTTCCCACAGCGAGTTGCATCTGGGAATTACAATCCTTCTGTGGGTTTTTTGTTTGTTTGTTTTTTGGAGTGGGGATGTTTGTCAAGTTAACTTTCAGCAGATTGTACTCTCCGCATGACTTTTATTGCGGGAACAGGCAGAGAAACAAAGGAGAGGGAGGAATGGGTAGGTCATCCCCACACTTTTGGTCAGCAGCATAATTTTAAAATGACTGGGTAACCTTTGCATAGGGATGCTGCCTGTCGTTAGGCCTGTGCTGAGGGATATAACCCGGAGGTACGAATTTTGTGGTGAGGACCCAGGCTTATTGGTGGGTGCCACCTTTAGGTCCTGCCTTTGGTGATGTGTGGAGCTCTGTAGATGCAGGCAGTCCCGTATGGTCTAGGAGTAGCAACACATACCTCTGTGAACTTGCTGCAGCACACAAGTGAAAAACTCTGCTTTTGATGTTACATGTAAGATTTGCAGTCATTCCTGCACGAATCTGATTTTCTCTTGAAACAGCCTGGGACACTGCTACAGCTTAATGTCATCTGTGTTCTCTCTTTCCTGGCTATAGCTTTTATACCACGGGTCTAAGTGCTTTCTTACTGGAGTTTGGGAAGTGGGGGAATTAGGACAACCATGGGTGAATATTCTGATAGTCCTTCTGGACTGAACATTTATTTCAGGGTTCTCTGCAACTGGTGGTTCTGAGGGTTGGGAGGGAATGTAACTCTCTGTTGCTTACAGTTGCTGGGGGAATTCACAAATAAAAAAAACCCAAAAACTAAAAAAGGGGTAGTTGGGAAGTTACAAAAAATAGAACAAAATACCCAACTCGTGAGGCAGACAGTTCCTTGCTGTAAGATAATCAGTAAGGACTTTTCCACCCAGCTTCAGCAGGTGGAACATAAGCATCTTAATGGTGATATGGGAGCCTAACTGCTGCTTGTATAGGCCTAATATGTTGTATATATGCATTTTAAATAGGTACTTGAGACCGAAAAAGATGATAGTGATACCATTAAAAATAAAAAGGGAATTAGCTTACAGAAATTCTCTGGAATAACTGAGCCTTACATCAGCTCCAAGAAAGGTAGTGAAGAAAATCAAATCAGGTAGACAAATATAGTAATGAAGTATTTTTTGCTGATAAATGGAATATTGAATTCCACTTAGTCTGAACGGAACACGTCGATACCTTTAGCCTGCTTAAATGCTTAAAGAGTCAGAATTATTCAGGTGAATTTTAAAACTTGAGTATAACATACTAGGTTGTATGAGTGACCTTGTTACACTGTGAGTGAAGGACTGTGCCTTGTCTTGAGTAGGCTGCAATCCAAGCTCTGCATTCAGAGAAAGGATTCAGTTGGCATGGAGTTCCAGGTTATATGCATTAGCTGAGTGGTTGTCAAACACGAGAAAATTTGAAATGTTTTCGTGTACTGCAAGCCAGGCTAAGGTTCATGGCTTGCTGTTTGCCGCAGGCCAAACCCATGCACCCATTCTGTTGTCACAGTTCAGCTGACGTGCAATAGGCAGAACGCTTGACCATGGCTCTAAGTCCTCGGTGGGACGAGAAGGGTGTGCAGGCAAAGGTATCTGGCTGCTGGAGAAGTGAGAATAGAAGATGATGTAGACAAGATGAGGCAGTGGGTTTGCAGAAGAGGCTTTGCTCACACAATATTAGCTTCTCTTTATCAGTAATGCATTCATTATGTGATTTGTTTGAAGGATAGAACACAAACACGTGGCATAAGAAGGAATTTGGAGTGGGTTGAAGGAGATGCAGGAGCAGGTAGTCTGATGGTTTCTGTAGAAGCTACTGGAGGCCTTAGTGCAGCAACATGTTGTGTGAACTTTATCTTGGAAAAATACAGTACAATAAGGAAAGAGGGAGAAAGCAGAGAAATATTATTCTTATTTCTAGCCTTCCAAAAAAAGTGTATGAGAAAGTGTTTGGCTGTTACTTCTCCCTCTTTTCTCACAGCAGAGAAGTTAACTGCTGTGGAATGGGAAATCTCTCTCTGTATAAAACGAAGTAGAAAAGAGGGGGAAGGGTTCCTTGGAAATTTAGAAAACATATGATGACACATGCTTTCTTTAGAAGCTCAAAGATATGTGGTGGAAACCTTATGCAACACTTCTGTGTAATGTATAATTTCCTTGAAAAAAGGAAGCTGACCACATTGAGTAGGAGTTTTCTTCATGTTTTCACTAGAGTAGTGAAGCAGGGAAGTAAAAGTGTCCAATCCCTGGTTTTAGACAGGAGGAGATGATGGTTATCCTGAAAGGATAAACTTTTCCTGTCTTGCTTCTGGGAGCCCTGAGTGTCCTTGGGCAAGAGCTCTTGAGCTCCTTGCTGCCAAGCCTTTGTTTCACCAGCCAGCAAGAAGAGAGTGTGCTGAACAGGGCAGTGCTCCCCCAAGCCAAGCAGAAGCTGTGGAGGGAAAATGTGTTTTCTTTTCAGCTCTGCTTTCCGCCAGTCTCATTTCTGGGCTTGAAGAAGAAACAATCTTACCCTCATAACTCCAGCCTAGCATTTATCACTAACTGAAAGAGAGCAAAGATGTGGAGAGTCTACATACCTCAACAACACCCAGTCTTAGAACATTATTAGTGGTTGGCTGAGGAATGGTGGCTGTTCTTGCCCATGTTCTTAGTCCCCAGAAAATGGCTGCTTTCCTCCCAGAAGAGAGTTGCATTACCTTGCTCTTGTCAACAGCTGCTGTGGCTTGGCTTATGCATGCTGACATGAAGCCACCACAGCTTGGCTGTGTCTTTGAGCTGAAGTTACTGAGAGGTAGAATTTCACAGTGGGTAGAGCGGGGCATTTTTCTCCATGCTAGGAATACTATCGGTCCCTAGGCAGAGAGAGATGACTTCTTGAGGAAAATGCACTCCTAGAAATCGTTATTATGAAACAAAAGTCTCTAACAAGACTCCAAGCTTAATCAGATGAAAACAGTTTCATCTTGCCCAGCATCCTGCCTTCTTGTGGTCTCCAAACACAAATGTTGGAGCTCTTGGGTTCTTCTCTTTTCTGGAAACTGCTAATTGAGGTGGGTGGAGAGAGATGCTCATAGTGGAGCAGTGGGAGCAAGTGAGATATTTAAATCTGTCTGAACAGGATAGAAGAGAGAGAAAGGCGGGTGGGTTGTGTTGAAAAGATGGAGGAGTGATAGCTGAGCCTTGTTTAACCCTGTTTACTTTTCCAGTTCCTGTGCCTGGAAAAGGCCACAGCATAAGTGCATACAACAAGAAATAGAAACTGTAATGGCATGAGAAGAGTACTTACATGGGTAAATTGCAAACTAATTGGATAGTCCATGAGAAGTAAGGCATGGAGAAGATCTTCTGTGTGTGCAGTTCTGTACCCAAGCAGAGAGAAGTATGTTTCCCATTGCTTGCCTTCAGTCTCCTGTCTGAGAAAGTCTTTGTTTCTATGTCCTAGAAGAACAGGACACTTAGTATGCTGGCGAGCACTGTTCTTTGCTGATGGGATACCTAGTCTTCTTAATGACTGGCCTGGCTGACTTCCTGACTGCTTTCATAAGGAAAGGAGATAGGATGTGGAGCAAGATGGGCTATAGTTTGTTTTCTGGACTCATGTACAGTGAAGTGAAGTGACTTCTTCCTTTGATGTGATAAAGCTGTAGTATCCGCATTGATTTATGAACAGTAGTAAGTTTTCACACAATAATGACATGAGAAGCAAGGGAAGCAGAGAATGATATAGGGATTGGTGGGTTCTTGATTTGATGCCATTTAGGAACTGAAAAAAAAAATCAAAACCAAAACAAACCCAAAATAGTAGCTGTCACTTGGGTCCACTTGGATTGAGGAGTAGGCTTCTGAAATACTTCTCTTTCACCATGGACAGTTACTGTTTGAAGGGAAATTTTCCGTGGTGCATTTTGGGAATCTTGCCTTAATATGAGACCTCATTTATATCTTAATCATGCCCTTCTTAGCAGTAAAAGTAACCAGAAGTAAAAAGCAACCAGCTACCATGGAGCAGAATCAAGTCCTTAATGTAAGTGTAACTTGAACTCAGTATTAACATGTTTTTGTCTACATCCACATACGTATCTGCCATGGCAATAGACTTGTTATTTTTTTTTTAGAGCCTTTCAGAGTGATTTGGAAGTAGGAGGTGATTGAAGCAGGGACACATAGATGCTAATACTTTACAGTATCCCTTCCCCATGGCAGAATTTGGTCTCATCTGTTAGATCAGTAGATCTTTTTTTTTCTTTTTGCACATGTAGCTGTTTTTAATAAAAACTAGGGAAAATGTCTTATCCCTCTTCTTTTTTTGTTGTTTTTTTTTTTCTTATTTATATTGAATACCTTGGTCTTTTTTATCAGAATATGATTGATTCAAAACTGATAGCAGTTAAGGTTTCTGAACAGCTCCCATTTCTTTCTTGCAGCTCTGCTAGATCTCAGGGATTGGGATGCTATTTCACATACACTGGTTGTGAAATAAACTTGCTTAAGTGACATTTCCAGAGGAAATCCCTAGTATCCCCATGGTTTTCAGAGCAGGTGCTTTGAACCGAGTAGCAATTTTGTGTCAGAAGTGTGCTTTTTGATAACTCTGTAAATATTAGTGCTGGAAAAATTGCCATTTATTTGCTCAGCAGGAGCTTCAGTCTGGGCATTCTGCAACAAGATGCTGAGATAGATTTTGCTGGTGACAACAATTCTTCGTTTCATCTTTTTCTCCAGACCACGGACAGGAGGCCTAATTCAAGTGAAGAGGGGGAAGGTACTGAGGATAGAGGAGTTTAGGATGGGGAAGAAGATCAGGACAAGTATTCTACCCGGGTCCAGGATGTGAAAATTTGATCCCTTTGTGGTGCCTGTCACATGATTGTGCAGACAGGCTGGGTTTGGGTAGTTCTTAACTGACACATACCTTACTTAGCAGCATTGTGATGTGCTTCTAACCTATATCTGAATGTATCTGATAGTGTGTACAGCCTTAGTGAAGCCATAGTTTATAAAAAATCACGAAAGTAACTTTTTTCTTTTTTTTTTCCCCTGTAGCATGCATCCGCTGTGAGGACGTGTTTGGCATCTTGGGAGAAAATTTTACTTTTCCAGTAAAGATAAAGAATAAAGTGGAAATTATTTGGACGAAAAACAAGGATAAAGTGGCTGAATGGGAAGGGCAAGCCAAACCGACATACTTTACTTCTCTCCAGAACAGAGGCTTGCTTAACAAGGAGAATGGGTGCTTGGCTATATTTAACTTGGAAAACAGTGATGCTGGCACATATGTGTTAGACTACTTGGATTCTGCGAAAAATAGATATGTCTTAACCTTCATACTTGTTGTGTTAGGTAAGTAGTGGAAGAACTGCATAAGGAATTTGTACCACTTTATTCACTTTAAGAAGGCAAGAAAGGGGATTGTTTATTGGTCAGGGAAGCAAACAGAAACAGAGGGGGGGCTGTTTTTTGGCTCTATTGTTAAGTTGCTTAGGCACTTTAAACAAATTTTCAAAGGTGGCATCTAATTTGTGTGCCCGTCATTACTTACCTTGGATGACTTCTGGAACGTGTGTAGATGGCACACTGTGTACTTTCAGGTAGATAACCAAACTCTTTGAGCAAGCTGACCAAGTTATCCCTGGCAGTATGCATCTACTAAAGATGCTCCTGCAGACATATTATACATGCTTGAATATCTGTGGCATGACCCTGTGCAGATCTACGCAGTTTCACTAGTAGTCTTTGGGAGATATATTTGACCAGTGTGTATATTAGTCCTGTTGACAATGAACCATGAGGAGTCTCAGACTAGACACTGAAGAACCCCAAACAGGGCCACTTCTAGAAATATGTTTCTCTCGTGTGCACATGCATGTGAGCACACATGCACACCTTACACATCCACTTCTGTCTATGCACTCTCCTGCTGCTTTTGCTGCTCCAGCCCTTGTCCTGTGTTAAAATTCAAGGCAGTTTAGAACCAAAGTAATACAGAATGTTTTCTCTCCTTCTAGATCCTCCTTCAGAACCTGAATTAAGTTGCAACATCAGTGGTGATAACCTTGTGTTAAAATGTAGAGCAGATTTCCAGAAGCCTCTGAATTACACTTGGAACTTCAGTAGCACACCAGTCACTCATCAGACCCAGGAAGTTGTCATCCCTCAGCAGCATGTTGATGCTTCTGAGACAGCTTCATGTTCCATTAAATTCTCTCAAACGGAAAAGACCTCTGAAATCTCTTTGACTCAATGCTTTCCAGATAAAAAAGGTAATGAATGGGTCATGTTGTATATGCAAGTCTGAGAGGCTAGGTTGGGAAGCAGCATTGACTTTGACTATAAGATTTCTACTGACTTCTTAGGAAGTTGAATTTAAAGAGTAAAAAGCATCAGAAGTAATTTGTCTGCTAAAAGTGTGTTAAGGATAGGTGAAAAGTATGAGGTTGACAGTTTGATTCTCCCCTGGAAAGGTACTTTTTGCAGGATTCTCAACAGAATAAAACCTTCAACTGTGACTTGTAATGAATAATAATAAAGAGGGATGCACACTTAGAAGATTGCTTCTGAACCTTCTGGCCTTGTGTAATTAATGCTAATGACTAAGTTATCCTTGGGACAGCAATGTGCCCTGGTGGCCAAGGAGGCCAATGGTATCCTGGGGTGCATTAAGAAGAGTGTCACTGGCAGGTTCAGAGAGGTTATCCTCCCCCTCTACTCTGCGCTGGTGAGGCCTCATCTGGAGTATTGTGTCCAGTTCTGGGCTCCCCGGTTCAAGAGAGACAGGGGACTTTTGGAGAGAGTCCAACAGAGGGCTACGAGGATGATTAAGGGACTGGAACATCTCTCGTATGAGGAAAGGCTGAGAGACCTGGTGCTGTTTAGTCTGGAGAAGAGAAGGCTGAGAGGGGACCTTATCAATATCTATAAATATCTGAAGGGTGGCTGTCAGGAGGATGGAGCCAGTCTCTTTTCAGTAGTGCCCAGTGATAGGATGAGGGACAATGGGCATAAACTGCAGCACAGGAAGTTCCACCTCAGCATGAGGAAAAACGTCTTTACTGTGAGGGTGATGGAGCACTGGCACAGGCTGCCCAGAGAGGTTGTGGAGTCTCCCTCTCTGGAGACCTTCAAAACCTGACTGGGCACATTCCTGTGCAACCTGACCTAGGTGATCCTGCTTTGGCAGGGGTGTTGGACCAGATAATCTTCAGAGGTCCCTTCCAACCCCTACCCTTCTGTGATTCTGTGACTATTGTACTCTTTGTACTGCTTTCCATGAACTGGAATGAAAACTATTGAGTAATTTCAAGTGAGTCATCTAGCAACCATTAGATAATAATTTCTCACCTAGCAGGTACATGAGTCAATAAGCAAACTTCTTTTCCTCCTTCACAGACAGATATAAAAAGGAGAAAAGAGAGTTTTCCTGCTGTTGCTTATTGCTTTGGGACAGCCAAGCTTCTGGTCAGCTTGAGGCTTGCCTTTTTTTTTTTTTTTTTTTTTTAATAGAACACATTTGGAATCATCTGGTGTGTAGGGTGTGTAAGGCAGTCCCTAACTGACAAAATTTCCCACTTCTGTGCAAAAGTAATTTTCATGGTTTACCGGTCTAGAATTCTTCCTCCTTCGCTGGAATTGTGTGTTAAAGACTTGTAGAAATGAGACATGTGGTGGGTTGACCTTGGCTGGCTCCCAGGTGCCCATCACACTGCTCTGCCACTCCCCTCTCCTCAACAAGATGGAGGAGAAAATATGACAAAAACCTCGTGGGTTGAGGTACGGACAGGGAGATCACTTGGCCATTACCATTACAAAACAGACTAGACTTGGGGAAAATTAATTTAATTTATTGCCAATCAAAATCGGAGTAGGATAACAAGAAACAAGAACAAATTTAAAACACCTTACCCCCACCCCTCTCTTCTTCCTAGACTCAACTTCACTCCTGATTTCTCTGCCTCCTCCCTCTGAGCGGTGCAGGGGTTGGGGAATGAGGGTTGTGGTCAGCTCATTACGTATTGTCTCTGCTGCTGCTTCCTCCTCATGCTCTTCCCCTGCTCCAGCATGGGCTTCCACCCAGGGGAGACAGTCCTCTGCGAAATTCTTCAGCATGGTCCTTCCCACAAGCTGCAGTTCTTCACAAACTGCTCCAGCCTGGGTCCCTTCCGCAGGGTGCCATCCTTCAGGAACAGACTAGTCCATGGGGTCACAAGTCCTGCCAGAAAACCTGCTCCACCCTGGGCTCATGTCTGTCCATGGGTTCACAGGTCCTGCCAGGACCCTGCTCCAGCACAGTCTTCCCATGGGGTCACAGCCTCCTTCAGGCATCCCCCTGCTCCGGCGTGGGGTCCTCCCTGGGCTGCAGGTGGAGATCTGCCCCAGCATGGAGCTCCATGGGCTGCAGGGGCACAACCGGCCTCACCACAGTCTTCACCACGGGCTGCAGGGGAGCCTCTGCTCCGGCGCCTGGAGCCCCTCCTGTCCCGCCTCCTGCTCTGACCTGGGGTCTGCAGGGCTGTTGCTCTCACGTATTCTCACTCCTCTCTCCCAACTGCTGCACAGCAGTTTTTACCCTTTCTTAAATATGTCATTGCAGAGGTGCTACCACTGTTGCTAATGGGCTCAGCTTTGGCCAGTGGTGGGTCCGACTTGGAGCCGACTGGCACTGGCTCTTTCTGACATGGCGGCAGCTTCTTGGCCTCTTCTCATAGAAGCCACCCCTGCCGCCTCCCCACTACTGAAACCTTGCCATGCAGACCCAATACAAGATACTTGCTGAAATGTCATTTGGTTGAGATTCGGCTCGGCCTTTCATAGGCCAAAAATGGAATAGACATCGCCTTGCAAGCGGTGACGTGCCTCCACTGAACGAAGGTACTTACATGTAGCTTTCCTGCAGCTGCCTTAGGGTGTTGCTAGTAACTGACTCTGGAGCATTCATTTTTTGAGGTTACCTTTTCAAAAACAAATAGCTGTCAAACATACTCAGCATTGTATTTCTACTGAAGTAGTGTATCACACAGTTGCTTTTTAACTAACCAATCATTATTGATTTTATTTTTTTAAAGGAGACAGCTATCACAAAAGGAGCAGAGGTTGTCTTATTGCAGCTTTTGTTATCTCAATTCTAGCTGTAGGAATAGTAGGATTCCTATGCAAAAGAGGTATGTATGGTAAGCATTTCCTATTTGAGCTTAACATGCTTCAAGATTATGCTGATATAAGGTTCTGTAGAATTTATGAAAGTTTCTGACCATAGTATGTATTGTAAACACTGTAGTAGAAACAAATACAACTTAGGCAAAGGCTAATAGATTTGAAGGAAATAATATACTGAAGTTTCTTGCACTCAGACACTGGGCTCTGCGTACTGGGAAACACTGTAGTCTGTACATTTCTCTTTCAGACTGGTTCATTTATTGTGTGTTTCTATTTACCAGGTATCTATGGCCTCTGGTTCCTACCTGAGCATGCTTTCACTGCCTTTTTTGAGAGCATCATAAAGCTGCCCTCAAGATCAGATTTGTTGTTGGGACAGGCTCATACCAGGGACTGTTGAATACCTTATGCTGAGTCTAATCTGACAACTCGGTGTCCTCAGCTGATGCATAGGGACTCCTGTGCCTCCTGTCAGCCTGTAATGCCATCATCTTGGACTTCTAGATTTGTTTCTTGATCCATCCCTATACTGAATTTGAGTATCTTACCTGAATAAGACAGCTTATTCAGAAACGGTAGTTGTAAGCTATCACTGTGTATCTTTTGCTGCCACTTAGGTTAATATGTCAGGTTGTATTCTGGCTTGAAAAAGAGGTGTACACCATCTCTCTTTCCCAAGAGAAGGAATACATTGTTTCATCCTAAGAGTGCTCTGCATGGAAAATTCTTGTTGGCTTCCAGGTGGGGTCACCACTTGGGGGTGGCTGCAGGGTGAAGAGCATGGGATGCATCTCCTATCTGGGAAGGACTAATTGATCATACTCTGGCGGGAGGCTCTGATCAGAGTATACATAGATGTATATTGCATGTGGACCTTATGCTTTCCTGATCATTCTCTATTTAGTTTCCGTTGGCATGGAATCATAAAATAAATTAAGTGGGAAGGAATCTCTGGAGGTTTCATCCAGAGGACCAACTTCAAAGCTAGATCAGGTTGCGCAGGGCCTTGTCCAGTCAAACTTTGAATAAGTCCAAGGATGGAAATTCCCCAGCCTCTTTCAGCATGTATTCAAGCACTGATTCACCCTTGTGGGGAAGAATATTTTCCTTATTTCTGTTAGGGATTTCCCTTTTGCAACTTGAAGCCATTGCCTTCTGTCTTTTTGTTCTGTACTTCTGAGAGGAGTTTCCTTTGTTTTCTAGGTAAGTTAAGTTAGTTGTAGACTGTAATTAGCCATCCCCTTAGCCTTCTGTTTCTTCAGGCTGAACAAACCCAATTCTATCAGCACCTCCTTGCACAGCTCCTGTCCCCTAAACATCTTGGTGGACTAGCTGGACTACCTTCAGAGTGTCAGTGTTTTTTCATGAATTGGGAGCCTAAAACTAGACACAGTACTCGACATTTGGTGTCACAAATACTGAATAGAAGGGAAGAATTATTTCTGTTGATGGGCTGACTACAATTCTGCTAACACTGCCCAGTATCTGGTAGGCTTTTACTGCAAGGGCACATTTCTGACTAATGTTCAATTTGTGGTCCACCAGGGCTTCCAGGTCCTTTTCTACAGAGCTGGTTTCTAGCCAGGCAAAGCTCAGCCTGTGCTGCTCAATGGGGTGATTTCAAGAGGTGCAGGAATTTATGTTTGCCTTTGAACATTACATCTTTGCCAGCACATTCCTCCAGGATGTTGAAGTCCCTCTGAGTGGCAATCCTGCCTTACAGCATATCCCCTGCTCTCCCCAGTCTGATGTCATCTGCAAACTTCCTGAGGGTACCTTCTGTGCCTTTGTCCACGTTGGTGATGTTGAACAACACTATGCTTGTTATCAACACAGGAAGAATGTCACTGATTACTGGCCATTAGTTAGACTCAATTCAGCTGCTTCCCTTGGAACAGCGAAGATTTGCCCATGCTAGAAAATAAACTTGTTATACCGTGGTAGGATAAGCACTACACAGATATAATCAAACAGAAGATGTGATTTGCTGATTTAAGTACAAGACTCAGAATCATAAATTGCTAAGCTCTGCTTTAGATTTGGTTAGATGTGTTCTGACTTCTTGTTGTTGCAGGAGGCCCATTTTGTTGATCTCTCACTGATTGTCTTTGCCCCAGAAATGATATTTCACTCTTTCTTCTTTCCCCAAGTCAAGTATTCAGTTGCATGTCCTAAGTGAATTTTTTCATTTTGGTTGTGGGGTGATGGGCAGTAGGGGCGATGGAATGGATGGAGGCTGTCAACTAGTTTCCAAAAGCACAAAACTTTATTTCTCAGTAATTTCTCCAGGTATTACATTTGTTTTGGTGCAGGTAGAACTAAACTTGGAACAGGAAGAGCTGCTCAGAAGAACAGTCCGGTGCATGGCTCAGGTAAGACAACTAGAGTGTCACAAATGTGTGAAAATCAGACTATTGCTGTAATTTGGCTAGTCTTGTAAATGTTTTCTCTGTGGCAATATAGTCTTTATTGGAGAGGTAAAGGAGTAAGTTTTCTTTCAGGCCTTAGTTGTTTTACAGAGTGTAGTTATTTTTTCCAGGTCACTAACACATACTTTCTAAAATAAATAAATTTTGTTATTTTATTTGTTTTGTTATTTGTTATAGGAGAGCATCAGCTACTTTGCTCTGTGGACAGCCAAGAACAGCCTAACTCAGACAGAGGTAAGAAACCTGCATTGGGGTATAAATGTTTCTAAACATCTGCTGTTGGTTGGAGCAAGGAGTCTGAACTGCTCTTTCCTTTTTTGCAGGGTCTAAGCTTTTGAGTTAGTTTTCAGTGTGTGCACATGTGGCCTCAAGGTCTCAGTTGAGGTCCAATGTTGGATAATCATAGGGAGCTGCACTTAGTGGATGTGTTAATGGGGCTAGAAGAATTACTGACAGTGAATGGCCTGAGATTTGCCTGGTCAGCAGCTCTCTTTTGGAGGTGAATTCCACTTCTGACGATGACAAAGGTGGCCTGGCCTCAGGATGAGGGCTGGAAAAGCGCACACTATAGGGCAATCTGTCTGTTGGAGAACTTACTCTTTACATTTTGGTTAGGGCTGGTTTATGTGCTGAAATGAGGTTAATATTTCTTCTATCTCTTTTCATCTTACCTGCCTGTCCCATTTATATAAACTTCTTTCAGAAATTTGACTGATTATTTTTCTAAACCCAGAATTCATATTGAGTGCTTAGGGCTGGGCACAAATGTAATACATTGCTTATTCCCAGTGTCTCTGTGGAAGTTTCTTGCTGGCCTATCTTGGAAATTGGGCAGCTGGCCTTTCTCTCTGTGCATTGAATTTGACTTGGAAAGCTGGTGGTTCCAGTGGGTGGGCTTGATGCTGTGCATGTAGCAGTAGATTTAATGATGACCATTGAAGGTATTATCACATCAGACTGGCAGGAGTTTGCTGTTAGTTTACCTTGGTTATATCTTGAAAATCCATCCCAGGACTGGTGAAGACAGGCATGTTGCTAGTCTGGTGTGCAGACTTCTGGACCTTGCTTTTGGTGCTTGCTTACATCCTGTGGTTCAAGTTGTAATTGTCTCCTTACCCCTTTCTGTTGTTTCAGGAAAAAATCTGTTAGCGGCACATTTTGATTCACTCAGTCCATTTTGCAGGCCTGTCTTCTCCTTATAAGAGTCAAGATGAGGGAAGGAGGCCATAAGTG
>NW_010511109.1:71025-80812 GCF_000687285.1 Phaethon lepturus | reverse complement strand
CCTAATTTACCAGTCTGCTTCCTACCCATGATTTCTTTATGTGATACCCTTCTGCAGGCAGTACAGATTCTCAGGGTTGTCTGCATTCCTGTCTTCATGTACAGATCTCCACTTGTGCTTCTGCATTGGTTTTTGTTGAGGGTTTTTTTTGTTTTGTTTTGTTTTACTTAATTTGCAGCAAGATTGCTCAGTTCTCTGGCTTCTGGGTCTGTGTATTGGGGTACGGGAATCACTCTATACGGTGAGCAGCTAAGGAAGGGGCCAAGTCCTTTAGTCTGTGCTGCTTTCACAAGGGTCAATGAGATTAAGGTGTTCCAGCTTTAATGTGTATGTGTCTTGTTGCCAGGACCACTGTGGTCTGTGCTTACAAACCAAACTAAATCAGCTCCTAGGCAGTCAAGCAGATTAGGGAGAGCCGGGGAAGACTCTTAAAAAATTGTTTGTTGTGGAGGTCACCAGACCAAATACTGTTTCAGTGGGCAATGGCCAAGGCTCCTGCCATCAGATACGAGCTCAGTGCCCTGTTGGAGTGTTCTGGCATTGAACCTGATGGTGGCTTCACATGGGATACTCAGTCTGGTATCTTAAAACAGCTGCTGGAGTTAGCGTAAGTCTGGAGCAGGATGTTTCTTGGATTACAAACTGCTGTGTCACCTTTGTCGAGATTTTCTGTATGTTTAATTTAATTTCTTAAGTTGTTCTTTAATTTAATTTCTGAAGTTTCTTGTGTTTTTATGGGTTTGGATGTTAAAAAACATGATGAGGTCCTTGGTGATGGGCCTGGAAAAGGTGCCACAGGTAGGGAGGCAGCACTATGAAAGCAGAGTTTTGGGGTTTTTTTATTGTTGGTTTTGTTTGGGTTTTTTTCCCTCCCTTTCTATCCCCCCTGCTGCAGCATGTCAAAGTCTTATGAACTTTTTAGCAGGATTTTGAATAAAGAACTTAATTTTTCTTCTGATATTTTCATACATTTGTTAAAGCTGTTCTCTAGCCCACAGTTCAGAGAACACTGAAGTCTGTGGGTGGAATTGAAGGTGAAAAAGACTATGGATGGAACTGAAGGTGGAAAAAGGAGAAGGATGGGAAGAAAAAAAAAACCAAAAAACCTTCTTTTGTTACTGCACTTAAATTTACTTTAGAATGGCCCAGGTTTCTATTGGAGATTCTTTAAGGTCTGTGAAGAGAAAAGGTTTAAAGTTGCAGTGTTAAATCAACGCGTAGATGAAGAAGGGAGTTGTGGATTCTCCTCTTAGCTGTCTCTGGCTTTTTATGGCAAATCTGTGCAGCTTTATTACCTTAAGTAAACTCACTTCAGAAAGATTTTGTAAAGCTGTAGGCATAAGTATAGATAAGGTGGTTATGGTCTGGGACCTTAAGTGGTTGCTGGAGGGAAGTTGAAGTTGAAATTAATTGTGAGTCCTTCAGTAAAGTGGCATAACATACTAATTCTCAGGAGTATCTGCTGAAAGTGTTATAGTGAATGAAACTGTCACTTTACGGCTGAGTTGCGTATTTCGCAGACTATTGTGTTACATCCATGCACATATCTAAAAAGGATTTCTGTTTGCTTGCAGCTACATCTTCACAAGCTGTTGATTATGAGAATGAAAAGCCTGAAGCAGGTAACAAGTGGGATGATGCCCTAAAACAGGGGAACATGAAGGAGGGAATTAGGGAATTAATTTTGCATGTAGCCTTTCGCAGTCCAAAACATATTAGCATGTTCTCAGTGTAGAGATTACCATTCCCCTGTTGGCCTAGAAAGACCTGTTGCCTTAGGAACAGTGAATGTTGATGGGTAGATCACTAGATAAGAAGTCAAAAAGACATGGATCCTTGTGTTTGTTAAATAACACTGAGCAAATACCTTCTTGGGGCTTCAGCTTCCTCCATGATCTGATGAGAATGATGCTGCATGCTGTGTTTGCAAATTACTTCATCTGTGGAAAGAAGAACTAAGCATGTATGAAGGAAGACCTTTTTATAGTAAATAAGCAAATTACCCTTTTGTCTAATGTTACCTTTTATTTGCATGCAAAAGAGTGCAAGAATATTTTTATAGTATGTCATCATAGGTAGGTGATCTTTGCTTTCTGCCAGAAAGAAACCCTCATGCACGACCTGAGATAATTAAATGCTACTGCTTCAAACCTTTGTATTGATGGCAAATAGTCTGAGCCCCAACACACCGATTTAGAGATGGGATGCTTACAAGCTTGCAAAATGCTAATCTGGAAGATACAGCAGGCTTCTTTCCTTAATGAAGCACCATTTCTGGATGCAGTATCTTCCTCTTGCTTTATGATCTAGGAAGATCTTTTGACTGCATTCATCAGGCAGCTAAGCAGAGCCCCAGTTTTGTTTTCTTAGTATAGCCAGTGTAAATTTCAAGGAAATTCTGGGATCTGTATTTTTTTTCTAGAAGCACTTTTAACTCCAGAGGGATAGTGGAATATGAACACTATAGTTCAAGTCAGAAAAATAGGGTTTTTTCCCTAGGCTGTTGCACTGATAATTCATTCACTCACTAACTTTTCCACCATTTTCCACAAGTAGCTGATAATAACAGGGTTGGAGAAGGCAGAAGTTTTTCCTGATTAAGGGAAAAATCGCTAACGACAATAAGGAAGAGGAAACCCAGAAGCCTGTGGGTTTTGCTGCTTATTCTTCCTGCATGAATTGTAATGGGCATAGAAAAGCTTTCCTCATCTGAAGAAATTGGAGTTGTGTAGCTGATGGCGAAGGTGGGGTGCACTGTGGGATTGTCTTACCACTTGTGTAACTATTTCCACATACGTAGACATGGGTATAGGAGAAGGAGGTTTATTTTATGCGTGTCTTATGGAAGAAAGGAGGGAAATGCACAGTTCAGGCAAAAGAGAATCAGGTCCTTAGATAAAGGTCTGTTTGGACACTAGAGGAACAAAATAAAATACTTTATTTTGTTGCAGTATAGAGTGGGAACATCAGGAAGGAGAGTCAATGCACCTTTGCGCAGTACATCCTGCAGCACCTAGGTAGCATGCAATCACTGCTGTTCAGATGGGAAATGGTGGGCAAGGCTATGATGTTCTCTGAAGTGCATGTACAAAGCAATTTTAAATATTCTGCCAGCTTCTGCTGGTAGGACAGCAGTACGTAACAATTGCAGAGGAGAAGGTGTGCTGCTGAGCTGTGGACAGCAGAGCAATAACCTGTGCTGGTGTGGGGAAGAAGCAATGGAGTGTGCTCCTGAGGGTCTGTAGCTCATCTCTGATCTCTTTTCAGACAAAGAATTGAAGAAGGAGGACAATGCCCTGAAAGACAAGCAGACAGTTAACAACGGTGTAAATCAGGAAGGTAAGTGCCTGTTCTATGGAGCAGTCAGTGGTAATGACCCAGTGAGCAAACTGGCCAGGATTCCTTGGAGTTGAAGGCTGAGAGCAACTTCTGTGTAGTGCCTCTCAGTGGAAGTATTGGAGGGGATTGTGCCATGAATGCTGAATGCCTGTCCGCTGTGCAGAAGTTTCAGGAGTAGAGTTAACCAGCTTTCAGGCTGTAGTTAAAGGCAGAGCAACTGTTGCGTTTTTATCACCCTTGGAAATAACACCAGCAGAGCATACAGACTTGAAGGATATGTGTTTTGGGGTTTAAAAAAAAAAAATTAAAAAAAATAATCCCAGTCAGAGCGAGATGAGAATACTGGTCAAGTAGCAGTCCCTGCTGAGGTGCTGGCTTCTGGTCTTCTGCTTAATGCTGCCTGTTGAAACCCCTGAGCACTGCGGAATGGCACTGGAGACGAGAGGGAGGACCTGTAGACAGCGCAGGAAAAGTGGTCACCGAGTGAGATGTGGGAGACAAATCTGAGTGGAGAGAGGCCTTGAGCAACCTGATCTGGTTGAAGATGTCCCTGTTCACTGCAGGGAGGTTGGACTAGATGACCTTAAAAGGTCCTTTCCAACCCAAAGATTCTATGATCTCTGCAAGGGGGCCTCCATTACCCCAGTGTGTGCACATGAAGCACTTAAGTGAGGATCAAGAGTTGATGTGACCAAGAGGAAGCTTTGCCAAGAGGAAGCTTGGTTTGGAGAGATTGCTGCTCTCTGAAATGGAATCATGCTGTCCTTCATTATCTCTGGTGGAAGACAGTGCTCTGTATGTGTGTGTCTGTCTTTAACTTCCCTGACATCTGCTGGAAAGGCAACACAGCAGTTCAAGCAGTCAGGAAGATTTCTGGGCAGTGTCAGGGACAACTTCTTCACACAGGCTACCAGATGCATCAGTCAGGGCTTATGTGCAGCAGCTCTATCTGCTGCTCACTAACAGAGAAGGGCTGGATGGGGATGTGGTCACGAATGGCTGCCTTGGCTGTAGTGACCAAGCTCCAGATCCTGAGAGGAGTGAGGAAGGGAAGCGTCAGAGTCCAGGCCCTGTGCTTTCAGAGAACAAATATCCACTTATTCAGGAAAATGGCAGGCAGGATCTCATGGGAGACAGTTCCGAAGAGCAAAGGAGCTCAAGAGAGCCATCAGGCCCTTAAGGAGGACTTTCTCCAGGCGTGAACACAGGCCATCCCGATGGTCAGGAAGACAGGCAGACAAATTAGAAGATCAGCTTGGCTAAGCAGGGAGCTCCTGACGGGGGTCCAGTGCAAGAATTGCTTATACTGGATGTGGAGGCAGGGATAGGCTAGAATGGAGGAATTCAGGAACACTGCCTGGGCAGGTAAGGATGGCATCAGAAAAGCCAATGCTTAGGGAGGCTTGAAACTACTATGGAATCACCAGGATAATGAGAGCAGCTTATGCTGCTATCTGTAAAAGAATAAACGAGGAAAATGTGAGCATGTTGCTGAACAGGGTGTTGTGTCAGTTATATCTGATGATGATGAGCTATAGGCTACATGAGCAGACAGTGCAGTGGACTGAAAACTGTCTGAATGGCTGAGATCAGAGGGTTATGATCACTGGTATGAATTCTATTTGGAGGCCAATATCTAGTGGTATGTCCCAGGAGTTAATACTGGTTCCAGTCCTCTTTAACGTCTTCATTAATGATGTGAGTGATGGGGCAGAGTATGCCTTCAGCAAGTTTACTGATGATACAAAACTGAAGGGAGTGGCTGACACACCGAAGGGATGTGTTGCCATCTAGAGGGACCTCAACAGGCTGAAGAAGTGTGCTGGCAGGAACCTCATGCAGTTCAACAAAAGGAAATGCAAAATCCTGCACCTGGGGAGGGATAACCCCATGCACTGGTATATGCTGGGGGCCAATCAGCTGGAAAAGCAACTTTTCAGTAAAGAACCTGGGGGTCCTGGAGAACAAAAAGAAGAGCACGAGCCAGCAATGTGCCCTTGCAACAAACGTGGCTCTTGGTATCCCGGGCTGCGTTAGGAGGAATGTTGCCAGCAGTGCGAGGGAGGTGATCCTTCTCCTCTAATCAGCACTGGTGAGGTCACACCTGGAGTCCTGTTCTGGGCTCCCCAGTACAAGGGACATATATAGCTACTGGAGAGAACCCAGCAAAAGGCCATGAAGATGATTGGACCTGAACATGGTCCTGGACAGCCTGCTGTCGTTCAGCCTGCTTGAGCAGGGGCATAGGACAAGATGACTTCTAAGGTTCCCTTCCAATCTCAAACTTGTGTTATTGTGTGATATAATCTCTTATATGAGGAAACGCTGAGAGAGCTGGCATTGTTCAGTCTGGAGAAGAGAAGGGATTTCATCAATGTGTATAAATACCTGATGGGAGCAAATGAAAAAGAGGGAGCCAGGCTCTTCTCAGTGAGTGCCCAGTGACAGGTCAGGAGGCAATGGGCTCCATCTAAAATGTAAGAGAATCCGTCTGAATATCGGGAAACACTTTTTTACTGCAAGGATGACTGAGCATTGGAACACATTGCCCAGAGAAGTTGTGGAGTTTCCATTCCTGGAGATATTAAAAAGCTGTCTGGATGTGGTCCTGGGCAGTCTTCTCTAGGTTCATCTACTTGAGCAGGGGGTTGGACAAGATGACTTCCAGAGGCTCCTTCCAACATCAACCATTATCTGATTCTCTAATATCAGATACAGATAAGGCTGAATACCAAGTGCTACCTTTGCCTCTATCTTGACAGTCTCTGTGGTGTTTTTGCCTAGAGACAGGTTCGGGGAGGAAAGGATCTGCTACTAATGGAATAGGATCAGATCAGGGATTTCTGGAGAAACCTTGGCCCAAACTAGTCCATGGGATTTGATACAAGGGTTGCTACAAGAGCTGACAGATGTCATTGTGAGGATGTTCTTTATCACCTTCAAAAGTCATGTTGGGGGAAATCTGTGACAACTGGAAGAAGGGAAACATTGCAGCTATTTTCTAAAAACACTAAAAGTCAGTCAGAACTGTGGAACTACAAGTCAGTCAGGCTCACTTTCATCCCTGGGAGAATCATGGGGCAAGTCTTCTTGGAACATGTTTCTGGTCACAGAAGAAAGATGGTGACTGGGAGTAAGCATAAATTGCAGTTGACCAAGTTGAGAATCTTTTTTGGATGAAATGACTAGATCTGCAGATGAGGAGAGAACAATGGGTGTCATATACCTTGACTTTAGCAAGGTTTTTTATGCAGTGTCCCTCAGCATTGTTGGAGTCCTAAGTTGGGATGGCCTAGTCTGGATGAATGTCTATCTACATGGGTAGAAAACTTGCTAGATTATGAAGCCTGCAGGTAGTGGTTAATGGGTTGTACTCCACATGGATGCCGGTGGCAGGTAGAGTACTGCAGATGTCTGTCTTTTTTTTTTTGTGACCTGGATAAGGGAGAGAAAACAGTGTCATTGAGTTTATAGATGACAGCAAGGTGCGGAGTCAATCTGTATGAGGGCAGGTTTGTTGTTCAGAGGGAGCTGGAGGGGTAGAGGCCTGCATGAACCTCATGAAATTCTGCAGGGGCCATGCAGAGTCCTGCACCTGGATGGACCAACACCCTGCACTCATGCAGGCTGGGGACTGACTGGCAGGGGAGCAGCTCTACTGAAAAGTACCTGGGAGTCCTTATGGACAGTACACTATGAGTCAACAGTGCTCTCTGGCAGCAAAGGCAGCTGACATCATCCTAGGCTGTTTTAAGGAGTGCTTAAGCCAGTGGATTGAAGGAAGTGGTTATTTTCCACAACTTGGCACTTGTTAGATGACATGTAGAGTATTACATCTAGTTTGTGATCCACCCAGTGCTGGAAAAGTGCTGATAAATTTGAGCAAGTTCAGTAGAGTGCCACCAACATGGTGAGGGACTGGAGCACAACCAACCCCGGAGGAGAGCAGGCTTTCAGGGTACCTAAGAGCACCTGCCAATACCTAGGGGGATATCCGTAAGAAGGCTGAGCCTGAATGTTTACTGAGGTATATTAGCAGGCTATCAAGCTGATGGTCCTAGATAGAAGCAGAGGAGATTCTGTGTGGATATGAGGAAGAAGATTTCTACCTCTAAGCATAGCTAATCACTAGGACAGGCTGCATGGAGTCATTGTGTAGTTTCTTCCCTTGGAGGTTTTTAAGACCTGACTCGAGAAAGTCCTGAGTGACCTGTCTAGAATTCAGTGTTGCCCTTTCATTGAGGAGGGTGTTGGGTTAGAGACCTCCTGGTGAACCTGAGTGATTCTGTGTGTCTTATGAACTGTAGCTGGTGATTCATCTCTAAGCAATGATTGATACCGCTGTGAAGTTAAGCAGTGAGATATATTCCAGAGGACTGTAGCTCTCCTGTGATCTCTTTTTCAGAATTCTCTGCCATGCAGAACAGCACCCTGACATCAAAGTGTGCGGTTGACCATAGTGTAACTGAGGGAGGTGAGTGCCTGTTCTGTGGTGGGGAGCTGTTCTGGGGAAAAGGCATTGGCCTTTTGGTGTTAGTTGATGATGTTGGCAGTGTGTTGAGTTGTAGCTAGTAACTCACTCTTATGCAATAGCCAGTATTTTGAAGCTGAGCAAGGCTGGGGACTGTAGTTGTCTTCTGATCTCTCTTCAGACATCTTTAAGGAGAACAGCAGCTTGCTGGCCAAGCATGCAGATGACCATGGCATAAATGAAGGAGGTAAGAGCTGTGCTGTGGAGCAATTTTTGTTTGTTGTGACTTTTGCCTAACACTTCTTGATGTGAAGTTATGGGTGGCACCATGCGCGCTGAGTGTCTTCTGTGCTTGGCCTTTGCAGGGTCTAGAAGGGATCATGAGGACAGTTCAGAGTTGGGTATGGAGGAGAGAGGGGAGTTGTTGTATGATGACCCCATGGTGATGGGGGATGTTGGTCAGGGCTATTATTGATGCTGAACAAATACTCGCCTGTCAGTCAGATTACTTTCGATCTATCTGGGCCAGAGAGAGGGGAGTGTTGTGAGCTCCAGGATTGTCTGAGTATTGCCTGTTGTCCTTGCAGAAGTGACCCAGGATGCAGAATGTGGAAATGAGGAGCACCAAAGCAACTCTCCCAGCTGCAGTAAAGAAGGTATGTGAGGGTGAAGCTCCCGTGTCTTGGGGGAGTGTGCAGACTGGCACAGAGGCTGGGGGTGGCAGTGCTGGGCCAGACTGTGTATGACCCTGACCCTTTTTTGCTCAAGTAGAAAACAGGGTGAAAATTATTAGGAGGGAAAGGGAGGTGGGTGTGGTGGGTATACGCATGTGTGATGTGTGCTAAGGAATCAGAGGTTTGTGACTGAAGTTTTCAGAAGACTGGCCGATTTAGCCAGTTTAAAACAGTAGGATTAAATGTTACTAACATTCATTAATAATACACCTCTTGCTCATTCTTACACTTTTATTTTATTCCATGCCTTAACAAGTGATAAAGGCTTATTGTGGCTGAGATGTCAGTAAGGCAGTATGTTTTTGTGTCAGTATATTTCTGAACTGCAATTCTACCTTGTTAGTTATGAATGCTGTTGAACATCATATCAAAGTAGAGAGATATTGTGTAATGCTGAAGGTTTTTTTATTGCTTAGGTGTGCAGCTATGTTTTCTTTGGTCACAAAAAACGCAGACTGTACTTAATTTGTGATTTTCTTCTGGTTTGTTGTTTTTTAAACCTACATGGACATGGTGGGGAAGCTCTTCTAAATAAACAGACCAGTGGGCCTGAGGGCTGGCACATGGAATGAGAAAACGGATTATTACCCTGTATGGGAAAATAGTTGATCAATACTACATCTTATGGATATTAGTGAAATTCAGACTTCAATGATGCAGTGTTTTGCAACAATTGTTTCATATTCCATGAATTAGTTAGAACCTTTACTCAGTCAGCAGTTCTGTATGCTGCATTTAATATGGGGGCATAACAGGCCTCCATTTACCTATCTCCAAAGCTGTTTTGCCTTCTCTGTCTGTTTTCTATGGTATGTGTGCAGACCAGAGCAGTCACGCAGCTGCTTCTTGGAGTACATCAACATGGAGAGTAGCAAGACTCAGATTAGTCATGTCCCAAATCTGATAACAGAAGAATATAAGGGCTAACCTTTAATAAACTGCACCGGCAAGATCTTACATTGGTCTATTTGCCATACAGACCAGAATACTGTTTCTGTAGAATTTTTCTAGAGTAGAGAAAGCCTATGGAATGCTAACTGGTTTCACTCTTGTTGCTAATTAGTTTCACACTGTGATTCCCAAGAAGTATTAAAGATCATAGGTTTGGAGTGGAGATAATTGACCTTTAGCTTATAGTGAAAAGTCTTAATGAGTCATCTAAATCTGGCAAAGAACGCAAAAAGGTCAAGCCCTTGCTAAGAGAGCAATTACTACACTCTAAGACTGGCTTCCAAAGCACTGG
>NW_010511109.1:50956-70994 GCF_000687285.1 Phaethon lepturus | reverse complement strand
TGCTGAACACTTACCTGTAGAAAATCCAAAGTTCCTATCCGTGAAACAGGAGGGTTCCAGGCAGAATATTTGAAGGCATAGCATAGTGCTATATCTTAAAGTCTTTGGTCTTCATGACAGCCAGGTGGTCGAGGTAGAAGTAACTTCACCAACCTAGCAGATTCAGTGGCAGCATGGAGAAGTGAAATTGGCTGCCATCAATAATCCTGAACTTTTCAATTACCAAGGGATATAGTTGAAGTGCATGACCTGCTTAGAAAGAATGTCACTGGAGTTGTGTAAGATTTTCAGAAGTAAAACTGTAGCTAAACATGTGATAAAACTTTCTCATTGCTGGTTTGTCTGCAAAGCTTACACACATTAAGATGATAACTGAGAACCGTTGCTGAACTTTGAATTCATCTAATGAGGGCAATCAATTTACCTGGGTTTGAGAGACTTGCTGAAATTTACTGTCGTTCAAGCATGCTTTACTCTGACTCTAGGGAGTCTGTCTTTCCTGGTGGATGGGCGAAAATTGTTCCATGTAGACTATATTTTTTAGGATGGCTTGAACCAATCTGGCCACTTACTATCACTAAAAGTGGGGGTCTTGCTCTTTGGACCAGCTCTGATGTTCATTGCATCCCTCTGTGAGCCAGTTTAACCTCCTCACGTAGCCCGAAACCAACCCAGCAGAAAAATCTGGGTGATCTTCTGCTGGACTAATAGGTTAAATCCGATCATAAAGACCTTTGATAAGCACTGGGCTGACATACTGGAGGGGATGGGATGCTGGTCAGGTAGGTTCAAAGGGAGAAGGAAGGGCAGGAGACAGGGAACGGGGCCGGGGAGGGTGGGGTCTGTTACCGTGATAACAGGACAGGCTGAGATGTGCGTGTGAAGTAAGCGTTGCATGAAGCTGTTACTTTCTCACACCATAAAGCTTTGCTGTGCTTTGAGTATGCTGTAGAACAGCCATAGTTCTACAACTGAGAATGGGCCTGGTGGTAGAGGGCATGAGGTGGTTTCCCAGAGCTGAAGCCTTTGACAGTGCTGGCTGTTCTACATAGAACATAGCTAGTTAAAAAGTATTTGACAAATAAAACATCTGTGAAGAAATAAAGCTTTGGAGGGCTGTGAAATTAGGTCAGATATAGCAAATAAACTGAGTGAGGGAAGAAAGGAATGGATGGAAAAAACTGTTTTGCTATTTATGACATAAAAAGGGTGACCTCATCACAGTCTACAACTTCCTGAAGGGGGACAGTGGAGGGGGACGTGCTGATATCTTCTCTCTGGTGACCAGTGGTAGGACATGAGGAAATGGAATGAAGCTGTGCCAGGGGAAGTTCATACTGGACATTAGGAACAGGCTGTTCACTGAGAGGGTGGTCGGTCACTGGAACAGGCTCCCCCGGGAAGGAAGTGGTCACAGCACCAAGCCTGTCAGAGTTCAAGGAACGTCTGGACAATGCTCTTAGTTATATGGTTTAGTTTTAGGTAGTTGTGTGAGGAGCAGGGGGTTGGGCTCAACGGTCTGTATGTGTCCCTTCCAACTTGAGATATTCTATAATTCTGTGAAAGGGTTTTTTTCTAAATTTGTTAACTGAGTCACCAGAAACTTCCTGTTTTGAAATCGGACTTAAATTTTTAAAAAGAAAATTTAAAAAGCTTTTAGAAAATGTGTACTATAAGCCAGTGGGTATCAAAGTGTTTTTGTTTGGTAAGAAATGAAGTTTTCAGATTGACTGACATTCCTCAAAAGAAAAGGACGAATGTTGTTTTGTCTGTCATATGCCCTTAGTTAAGTGGTATAACTATGGGCATTTCATACTGGTTTCTGCATTTTGTGTTGTAGATCAGTGGTCTCCAAACTTTTTTGATTGTACACCCCATGAGTAAAATATTTTGGATGTACACACACAATTTATGTATATTTATTTATAAGTTATATACATGTGCTACCGTACTCAAGTATTATGTGCATTATAAAACGTATACAAAAATGGAAATTAAAAAAGGATAAGGATTAAGTAAACAGTATTTTAATTTTCTACTTTTATTAATGGTCCAAAATATTTTCTTCCTGCACCACAATGGATTGCCTTGCGCATACCCCACTTCGGAGACCTCTGATGCAGATAATCCATTTGAAGATTCTCAAAATGCACAGGAATGTGGAAGCTAGGGGCACCTGACTGCTGCAGAGTTTTCTGTTCTGCCAGATTTCATTCTTCTGTTGAATTACCAGACAAGCAATCACATTCAGATATTTGCTGAAGACAATGTTGAAAAGAGGGAAAAAATCTCCAGATGTGGGAAAACATGGATGAGTGAAAGGGTGGGAGGGAGTTAGGACTGAGTATAAGAAACCTGATTCTGTGATGTAGAAGAAACTGCCAATGAAATGGTCATGAAACAAGGAAACAAACTTGAAACAGGGCTATATAGCTGGAGAGGAAGCTGTGGTATGTTGTAATAACTGAGTCAGATCCTGTTGGTTGCCAAGGAGTAATGCTGAAGACCAAATTAATTAAGTCAGTGCATTATTCATGGCCTATGACGTGCTGCTTTGCAAGGGCTACTTGGCTAAACTGTGCTCCTACATCATGGTTAAAGGTTTAGCATCTGAGGTAGTTATGTTGTTACATCATGTCAAGACATCAGATGTAGCTGTGCTTTCTTTGGTGCTGTTTGCAAGCTGTGTGGGGCTAGAATATTTTGCATGTTCTGTGGGGAGTGTGAAACCTGATCCTTATCACCACAGCTATAAAATGAGAGGAGAACACTAATTTCATATTCGGGCTCTCTCACTGCATAGACACAAGCAAATAGCAGCCCCCTGCCCTGGTCCAGGCTGGCTTCTCGATCACGTTCTTTAGTCTTGTCATCAAGCTGGCGTAAGTGAGCCATAGGTAAAGCAGTAAACCTGCTTGGATTTTAAGGATACAAATCACAAAAATACTTCAGGCCTATCCAGGAACCTTGTGAGAACCAGACTAGGGACATCTTTCTTTTTCTCATTGTCTACAGAGTTGAGTGCCACGTGTCACCATATGCTGCTCTCCTAGACTGTCTCATGGCATCTTATCCTAGGTTGGAGTGATGCTGAGCTAGAGACTGGTGGAGGGGAGGGATAATGCTATCAAAATAGGAGCAATGACATAGTGCCTTGGTATATCCAGTTGGTTCCCCTTACACCGTTGCTCTGTGTGCACCAAGATGGAAACACCGGCATAAGTGGGACTTGTGTATGCTTTATTGGAAATCAGCCTGGTTAGAGGTTGATGCATGTTGCATGCAGTGAGTTAGGGCGTGTAGTCTCGAACTTGCTGGGTTCTAACTCCCTGCGGTGTAACTTCCCTTTGCCTTCAGTTTCCTTGCTTGTCAAATAAGAACTCTATTTGCAGTCCGCAAAAGAAAAAACTCCAAAAACACCTGGCGTTACTGTGTGGAAGAAATATCAGCAGCCTCACATGCATGTGTGGTGCACAGCTGATACTCAGATTATAGACCTGCACCTTTGCATAAAAATGGTGTCTTAAGTGCCTAGTTACGTGATCAAAAGTCATGGAGTCAGAATAACCTCACAGGTTACCAGCTGCTTAGCAGGTGGCTGGTAGTAAGTGATAAATTTTCTTAACCTGCCTCAGTTGCAGAGGAATATGTCTAACCACAAACAGATAATTTGGGTAAAACAGCTAGTGACTATCGGATACCATGGGTCACATAGCTGCTGTAATTGGATTTTTTTGGATCATGTGATGATATCTTCATTCATCTTCATGCTTTATTAGTATTTAAAGCCTGCAGTATTCTTGTATAACTAGTTCAATTTCCAGAAGAGAAGACATAATAATTTACCTGTGTCCTTTTCTTTTTATTTTGCTTCAGATCTTAAATCATAAGCAAATAACTGCTTTGTGGACCAAACAATAATGGAAGAGAAGCAGTGGAATTCAACAGTGAAGGAACTGCTGTCTTTTCTCTTCGAGGTTTTCCACCAGCACTGAAGTCATCCATAAAGACGTGCTTTGAAGATTAGCTGAGCTGTTTCCAGTGCCGGCTTTTCTTTTCTCAGAAGGGACGGCCTCCTTTTCTAGTGTCACTGCGTGAAGATAAATAGGCTGAATCATGGACAAAATCTTTTGGTTTGTTTTGTATCTGGTTTTAAGAAATAGTGCTCTACTAACACAAAATGTAAGAGCTAAGGACTTTTTTATAATTGGTATTTAGAGATTAACAGTGTCCTGTCCATTTGCATGAATGTGGATAAATCAAAAACTAATCAGCTTTCTATGCAATTTTGCATCAGTACGTTTTTAGAGAAGGTCAGAAGAAAGATGGTTCATCCTTCAGCAGTTCCAGATGGATGGAAGTTTTGCTAGTTTTTTACTAGCATTTGCTAGTCTCAGTTCTCCAGCAGGAACTCAATGCTCCAGACAAATTTTCTCCAAGATAGCTTGGAGTTGGCAGAAGACTGGCAAACTGATGATCTCCTGCGGGTCATTGACTTTGTTATAAAGCTACAATTCAGTTTATTGTTGCATTGGAACAAAGCTGCTGCTATTAGCAGTGGTTTGGGGTTTTTTTTCCTTGAACTTTTGATATATTTTGCACTCTTAGGCTTTTTTTAATGTCTTAGCTTCTGCTTCACATTATTGTAAGAGAATGTCAACCTACTCATTTCTAAAGAATAATAGTATGTTTTTAGGTTGCTTGTGACTGGAAAAAAAACTTGAAAACTGAGGTCATATATGCACTGAAGCTCAAAAAGAATCAAAAAGAATACCATGTGTTAATGTTTTCAAAACATCAAGCTATGGAGTGTGTTTCATAACTTCTGCATGCTGGTTATTAATGAAAGCTGAAAGCTGTTTTAAGTTGATTTTGAACTTGGTATTTGTAAAGAATCATGAAGGTTTGACAAGGATAACCAGAGATCAGAAACTCCACCTTCATCTTCCCTCTTGTTTCATCTTATGCCCATTATCTCTTGTTCTCCCACCAGGCACTACTGTAAAGAATGTGTTTCCATCTTCTCAATGATCATCTTGTAGGTAGGGGAAGGCTGCTGTTAGGTACCCTGCCAAAGCCTACTCTTCTCCAGGCTTGATTGAGCACAGTGCTTTCAGCTTCTCCTCACACTACAAGTTCTCTGACCATCTTGGTAGCTCTCCACTGAACTTGCTCCAATTTTATTGATGTCTGTCTTCTTGAAGGGGTCCAACACTGAATGCAGTATTCTGAATGCAGTCAGTCTAATGCATGCTGAGTAGAGGAGGGTAATCACTACCCTCAATCTACTGGCTAAGCGCCTGCCAATACAGTCCAGGGTGCTGATGACTGCCTTCATTACCAAGGGACACTGCTGGCTCATGTTTGGCTTGCTGTGTACCAAGATCCCCCTGCTGCTTTTCAGCAGAACAACTCCCCTGCCAGACAGGCCCTAACTTGTATTGTTGCAAGTGGTTCCTCCTTCCCACAGCGTAACATTTGTCCTTTTTAGATTTTAAACTGTCTAGGTCTCTCTGACAGCTGAGCCCTTTAGCATGTTGACTGATTGTCCCCAGTTTGGTGTCATCTGCAAACTTGACAAAACCACACTTTATCCCCTCCTCCAGACCACTAATGGAGATGTTAAATGGGACCAGTTACAGCATAGACCCTTGTAGTACTCCACTTGTCTCAGCCACCCAGGTAGAGTATGATCTGTTAGCCACCAATTATCCAGCCAGCCCTTTATCTATAGAATCATGGAATGGTTTAGGTGGGAAGGGACCTTTAAAGATCAGGACATCTTTCACTCAATCAGGTTGCTCAAAGCCCTGTCCAACCTGACCTTGAACACTCCCAATGATGGGCCATCCACAACTTCTCCGGGCAGCCTGTTCCAGCATCTTACCACCCACATTATAAAAAATTTCTTCCTTGTATCCAACCTAAATCTACCATCTTTCAGTTTAAATCCGTTGCCCCTTGTCCTGTCACTGCAGGCTGTCCCCATCTTTCTTATAAGACCCCTTTAAGTACTGAAAGGCCATAATAAGGCATTTTTTTTTGCTGAAACGCCATAATAAGTCATTCCTGAAGCCTTTTTTTCTCTAGGCTGAACAATCCTAACCCTCTCAGCCTTCCTTCATAGGAGAGGTATTCCAGCCCTCTGATCATCTTCATGGCTCTCCTCTGGACCTGCTCTAACAGGTCCATGTCTTTCTTGTGCTGGGGACAGTACTCCAGATGGAGTCTCACAAGACGCAAGTTGAGGGAGACATTTGCCTCCATTGACCTGCTGGCCGCCCTTCTTTTGATGCAGCTCAGGATATAATCGGCTTTCTGGGTTGCAAGTGCACATTGCCAGCTTCTGTCTAATTTTTTGTCCACCAGTCCTTTTCCACAGGGCTACTCTTAAACAATTCATTCCTCACCCTGTACTGATATTGGGAATCACCCTGACCCAGGTGCAGGACCTTGCACTTGGCCTTTTTGAACTTCATAAGGTGCATGTGGGTTTATTTTCCAAACCTGTCAAGGTCCTTCTGGATGGCATCCTTTCCCTCAAGTATATAAACTGCACCACTGATCACACCAAGATGCACTTGGTGTTATGAGGATGATGCTGTCTGCTTCTTAGTAACTTTTTAAAAAGTTTCTACATAAAGTTGTCCTTTGTCATGTGTATTGTGGTAAGGGTAAACCTGTAGTTTGTTTTCCTGCTTGGGCAAAGGCTTGCTTTCTGTGGTAAAGGTCCAAAAAAAGGATTGTTTGGAGGTGCTGGCTGAGGTTCATCCCAGAAACTATACCAGTTTATCTAATACACTGCATTCTTCCTGTGCAATTCAATACTAAACAGCATGCAAAAGTCTCACATAAGGTGTGGTTTTGAAAATTCCTTGACACCTGATATCATCGACTTTGTTTCCAAAGCAAAAAGCGGTAGCCTTCAAAAATAGTAAGCAGTTGTGGTTGATTAACCACAGTTGCCGGAAAAGTTCAGGATAATACATGGAATTTTGGAGCTTTATCAGAAGTAGAAAACTTACATGGCAGGCTGACATAAGACCAAGACTAGAGTGTCTCACTGCCTGCTTTCACCCACTCATTTTGCACAGTGTCTGCTGTGCCTGAGAAACTGCTACCCACTGGTAGAAGTATAGACTTCATAGTTTTCAAAGCAAGAGTGAAGCTCAGGGCCTTATTTTTATTGGTATTGTTGATTCTTTGTTTTTTATGTGAAGCCAGACATTTGGGAGAATAAATTGACCTGACTTCCTGCCAGTTTTGGGGACAACATCTGCAGTGCCATTCCCCATATCCCTCTCTCCAAATGTCTCCTGCACAATAACCGAAGAAGAATAAACATTTTTTTCTGTGAAAAATTTGTGTCCAGTCTTACCTTGCAGTGAAAACAAACCCAGGCAGTTTTCAATAGCAAAGAGCAGAAGCTCACTCGAGATGCAAAGTTACTTCTGGCTGACGACCACTTGAGTCCAGGAAATGCTGACTGTATTCCCAGAAGCAAGCCTGCCCTCTGCCACCCTGGAGTCCCAGCTCATGCAGATGTTGTGACTTGATTGTTGCTAATAACAGAAACTCACAGTGAGTAGAAGCTGCTGCTAAGTGCACAGGATGCATCCCTGTTGATTCCTTGGTCCTGACTCTTCTTGTCTTTATACTAGCTTCAACCTATGGAAGCAGTGCCTGCAGGAGATTTTGCTCCTCATTTATCCCAGAGTAAATGAGATCAGAGCTTGTGTGCTGGTGTAGAATCGATTTATGGTTTTTGGGCATCAAACTCAAGCGACAGTTGTCAAGGCAGCTTTGCGTTGTGCTGGCATGCACAGGCTAGCTTTCAGTTGTTTGCAGACACCCTGTCCTGGATCTAGTTGTGCTGGTTGAAAAATTACACTGTCCTCACTTCATCATTGGCTGTGCAGCTGTTGGGAACACTCTCTAATAGATTACACTGTGAAAGCTCTTCCACATGAGTTGAAAGAGCTTTCGTTGGTGCCCAAGAGCCAACTTCATATGGAGGTCCACAGGCAGAGTTGTGAGCACTGGCTTCCAGGAGCAGGATTGCAGCGAAAGCTAGGGACAGCAGGAACACCAACAGGCACCATGGTTGTCTTTTGAGCAGACTTGTATTTATGTCTTAAAACCAGGAGCTGATAAAACCTGGCAGACTGCAAGGAGATGATGTACCCCCTATGTGGCACGCTGCTGCTGGAATGCAATGCTCTTCAAGCAGTAGCAGGTTAATTTAGTAAACCCAAAGCAGCAAAGGGGAGGTGAGCTCGTGTGCTTCCGCTGTCTCTGGGTGCAGTTTGAACTGTAGCATAGGTACAAGGACATGAAACATTTCTATGGACCCTAATCAGCATGTGTCAAGGTTTAACTCCATCCATCAGCTAAGCACCACACAGCTACTCGCTCAATCCCCCCTGGTGGGATGAGATGGGGAAAGAATCAGAACAGTAAAAGTGAGAAAACTTGTGGATTGAGATAAAGACAGTTTAATAGGTAAAGCAAAAGCTGCGCACACAAGCAAAGCAAAACAAGGAATTCCTTTACCACTCCCCATCAGCCATCTCCAGGAAAGCAGGACTCCATCACGCGTAATGGTTACTTGGGAACACAAATGCCATCACTCCAAACGTCCCCCCCTTCCTTCTTCTTCCCCCAGCTTTATATGCTGAGCATGACATCGTACGGTGTGGAATATCCCTTTGGTCACTTGGGGTCAGCTGTCCCAGCTGTGTCCCCTCCCAACTTCTTGTGCACCCCCAGCCTACTCACTGGGGGAGTGGTGTGAGGAGCAGAAAAGACCTTGACTCTGTGTAAGCACTGCTCAGCAATAACTAAAACATCCCTGTATTATCAACACTGTTTTCAGCACAAATCCAAAACATAGCCCCATAGTAGCTACTATGAAGAAAATTAACTCCATCCCAGCCAAAACCTGTATAGCATGTGAGCAGAATTCTGAGGAGCTTTGCCTTAGGGTTGACCTCCAGGGGACTTTCCTCCTTGAAAGGTGGTGAGTTGACCATGGGGCACCATGTGGGCCACTGTGGCTTAACTAGTGCAGTCATGGGAGAAATAAATGTATCCTATACCCAAGGACATACCTTAAGTTTCTACTTTGTCAAGTTGTGTATGACCCAAATATAAAACTTGGGTATAATGCAGCTTCTGCTTCATCCCTATTGGATGCACCCATGAGTCCCAAAATGTCCATTTTTTCTAGCAGTTAGAGAGACAAACTATGTCTCTCTACTTCAAAAAAATGCATTCCTAGCCTTATAAATCTCAAGTTTCTTTCCCATTTAGACTATGTTTTCCTCTTCTATTATATCCAGTTGTGCTTGTTTGCGATTCCCCTTCATTGGGGGATTCAGTGCTCTTCGAGTATTCATTTTGGATCCTTGTTTGGTTCCTGGGGGAGGGGGGGAAAAAAGAGAGTGGAGAGTTGAACCAGGAAGATGGAACAGAGGGGAACTGAGTGATGAATGGTAGGTGGAGGTAAGTGCAAATAAGGCCCAGAAATTCTGTGTACAGTACTGCAAAACAGAATGGATTTTTAGGGCTCCAAGGGGAAATTCATCCCAGAATCATCTCTTGAAGTACTTGCCTTCTGCTGCAGTAGGCTGCATCTTGCAGTCCTGGCAACAGAGGAGCCATGCCTCTCCATTGATGCCAGCATTTCCCTGCTAGTTCTGGCTGAGAATTACATATTCAGTGGTTTCACTTCCAGTTGTGAGTTCTCAGTTTTAAGTGAATGTTAAGCTAACCTAAGTAACCAATTTAACTAAACTCATCAAGGAAAGTCCTTGGTGGTGATAATGTCTGTCAGCCAAGCCAGAGGACTGTCCCAGGGAGACAATATTTGAAAACGAGGCGAGAAGCTTGAGGTGCCAGAGTGGCAGCTTGAAGCTGTGTGTGTCCCGGCGGTGTTGCTCTGCCGGGGCAGGACCCGGCAGTGCGGGTGGGTTTTCCCAGGTTCCCTCTGCTGTGTGGATTGGGAGGGTTTCTAGGGAAGGCCATTGATCTGGGGGGAGAAAAGAGGGCTCCTGAAGATGAATCACCTGTGGACTAGCTGTTTTGCATTAAGAGCTGTAGGAGGCAGACTGCTGCCCACTTAGTCAGACAAAGGGCATTTGGTAAGCGTGGGGGTGGCTTACAATGTGGGATGGTTTGTTGCAGATGTTTTCAAGGCCAAATATATTTTTTTTTTTTCTAGCAGAATTAAAAATCCGCAAAGACCTTTTTAAATTATCTTTAGAACATCAGAAAGAGGGGCCTGGACCCTTGAGGGAAATGTTCTCAGCAGTAGCAGCATGATTTGGGGCAATGCAAGGCCAGCAGACAGGATGGGCCAAAGTTTGGATTTCAGAAGAAGAAAACTATAAGAAACTAGCTGTGGAACTTTGAGGTTGAAAACCTTTATGGCTGAGGGCCAGCCCATGGCAGTGGGGCACTTGTTCCTTCTAAAAAGGTATTGTGATGCAGTGATGCTGTGGACCACATTTCCCATTACACGTAGACTGCTGGTGCCCTGTGCTGGCGTGCTGGGTTCTGTGTACTCTTCCACTTTCCACCTCCACTGCTTTTCTTTTCCCCCTCAACAGCAGGAAGAGAAAAATTTTACTAGGGCAGCAGAATTTTACCACTGAGGAGTGGCACAGGCTCCATGCAGAGTTTTATTGCTCAATGTCCTTGCACAGTTGCTAAATTACATCTGCTCTGAAGCGTGTCAGCATCTTGAGAATAGTTTCTCTGACTTCCAGTGGATGTGGATGTGGTTCGTTCCTGTGGCCAAACTAGTAGGGGAAAAGGTCATGGGAAATAATACCTAATTTGGGACCACTGTTATATGATCCCCAAATATGTCAGTGAATGGAATGCAGCCAGACTATTTACTGTTCTTTGGCTCCGTCATGGCTCTGAATCATGAGTTTTTGCTCAACAGCACCAGTTAAATATGAAAGTCCTCTGCTTCAACTCTGCAGTATAGAAGTCATTTAATATGCTTTCTCAAGCAGAAATCATTTAATATGCTTTCTCTAATCACTATGGTATCACAGCAGTAACAAGTATATGGTGAATTGAAAATTTGTAATCATAAGTAATGTGCTCCATATTAATAATTATTTGTTATCTGGTTGTTTTTCAATTCTTTATTTCTGGAGCCAAATAAATTATGACAGAAGTTCACTGTAGTGGCAAAATCAAACACTGAAAAATTAGAGAATGCTGTATTCAAGATTTTCTGACAATCTTCCCTTATTCCCCCTGTACTTAATGCATTCTGAAAATAGACTGGTATTTTCAGCAGGTTCCTGTGGCTGGTAGTAAATGGATCCTGCTTCAACATTTTGTTCGATTTTTTACATTAACTTTGTGTAGCCCTCTGGCTTTCTCTGTTAGGCATAATCCAAGATACACTTAAGAGTAACTCACTTTCTTTCAGATGTTTTTGAGTTATAATGTTCACACCATAGTATCTGACCGTCTCACAAACAAATTTTCTACCCTCTAAGACAGATGGTGGTACCATGCCCTTTTTACAGATGGGCAAACTGACACACAGTTAAATTATGACCAAGTCTGTCAGTTGAGTTCACTGATTAGGGAGCATACATGATTACATCTTGGCTTTCCTACATGCTTGTATAGCCTTGGGGCCTTCATATGGTTAAGGTAGAGCTCCGTTCACCATCAGTTGCAGCTACAAGCTACTAGCAAGATCTTTTGTTTCACACATGGGAAAACAGTGAATGCACAAACAGACTTAGAAAGGCAATCCATGTATGAGTTCTGTTGGGGTGAAACTCTGTGTGTTTAGGCAGGAGAGAAGATGGAGTTCCCTGTGCTCTTGTCCTCCCCCTTCTGCTAGAAAAGAAACAGTGCATTTATAAATGAGTTGTACAAGCTGGTGCTTTGACTTGTTAAGTAAAGACTAATGATGTCTGGAAATCTTGTGTTTCATGTGTGTGCAAATGTTTGTGTTCTGTATACGTGCATGAATGTGTGTGCATCTGTGCATTCTGCACTGCTCGTACCAGGGAGGGAAGTATAGTGAAGAGGTAAATTATTAGCCTCTTAGTGTGCTGGAGCTTTTAGAGCAGAAAGGGTTTAAGTTACTACAGTATTTGCTAGTAGATCAATGCTTGTGCAGGGCTGTGAACTGTTTGGGGTGCATTTTCTCTAAATGTAGCAGTATGCACTGATTTGTGCTGGAGCGGATGTGGGGAGAGGGGTGCTTTCTTCTGCTGAAGCCATAGGATGGTTGATATCTGTTCTGCTGGCCCAACACAGACATTTGGCCAGTGTCTACCTTAACTGTGTGTTCAACTGAATGTTTTGGTTTATTATGTAGAGCATGGGGGAGTTCAAACACCAGTACAGATAACATCCAGTTCTCCAGAAAGGCATTTAACAGCCTGAAGTTGTTTTTGTCTGCCAGCCCACCTCCCACCTACCTCTGCCCTGTTTATACTGAGGATGTAAAATGTCAGCCTGACAGTTCAAATGTGGCAAAATAACAAACAAATGTGAATAATGGGAAGCCTCTAGCTGAGCAAGAAAACATGGGTCTGTGAGTGTCCAAGAGAGAGTTTGCTGTACAGTTCCAGCCCCTGGAAGACCCATGAAGATGGATGCATCTCTTTGCCGTTACCAGTCTTAGCCATTTTAAACTCCCGCCTTAGGAGCTGGGGTTGGGGAGGTGTGTGTATGGATAGGTGTGTGTTGTTACCTAGAAGAGCTGTAGGCTCAAGGGGACTTAATCCCAATCTTCTGATAGAACTCTATTTTCTTTCATACTGTAAATTCAGGAACTACCTGAAATACTACCTATTTTATTTTGTTCATATCTAAACTGTCTCCAGATCCTTGGTCTAAGGACAAAGTCCAGTATAATACCTTGTTATACATCTGTGGAGGTGGCATAAGAGTGCTACATTACATTATTTCTCTGAAGAATATTTCTTTGGAATTCCATCTTTTTTATATTCATCATTTTTTGAGCATCCAACACACTACCTCCATGATGAGAGCTGTTTCACCCATAGCGTCATTTCTCTCTCCCAGCACATCATAAGGACAGTAAAAGGGTAGCTGTTTTGGCACTCATTCCACCCGGTTTGCATAACAATGACATTATTGGTATTTTGAGCATGTTTCTTTATGTAAAAGTTATGTAAAATGTCAGACCTTTCAAAAGCTCTTAGTGATTTGAGGTGCCTTATGTCCTTAGCATTCAGCATTAGACAGGTTAAGGAGCTTGCTGGGAGGACACCGCCCAGAATCTGAACTTTCACAGGGAGTTCCATTATCAAAACTGCATCAGTTATACCAAAGTAATGAAGTCATCTATTACCTTGGGATTGGCTTAAAAATCATAAAACCTTAAAGACTAAAGAAAGACAAGACTGCGTGGGGCTGGAGGTCCAATAGAAATAAATACCAGACTAATTCACAGAACGGGGACATCTTGTTGGCAGCGGGTGGGAACCTGGACGCCAGGTCGCCGGCAGGAGCACAGCAGAGCTGGACACACAGCTCTTCGCTAGAAATGTTCTTCTGAATTTGACTGCAACTTTATCTTCTGTGGAAACGTTTCCTGGTGCTTCTGATAGGGCCGGCCAGCAGGCACCGCTCGAGCATCAGCAATTGCTTGGCTGGTTTGGCATCTGCTTGAGGAGCACTCCTCGCAGTCCCCAAGCTCCCTTTTACAGGGGAACGGTGGGGCTATAGCCCAAGGCACCAGTTCGTCCTGAAAAACTCAGACATGGCCCCAGGGGGCTGTGAGCTGGGCAGTGACTGTATTTACCTGCTTCCTGACCCTGGGAAGGGGTTTCCACAAGATTTACTCTTGCGTACTGTGGGCTGTTCTTGGGCTTCTCCTGGGTTTTGGTACACCTAGATGTAGCAATGAAGTGTTACCAGCAGGTAGTTGGTCAGGAGGGAGGTAATTTTAACAGATTATTGCTTAATGCTTTGTGCTTGGAGGTTTCTGGAAGAGCTACCTGAGTGAATTTTCAAAGAACTGATTTTCAAAGAATAGATTTCCTGAGGAAAGTCTTTTGCTTACTGAAGAGGATTTTAGCCCTCAGAGTACCCAGTGACTTGCAACCAGGTGCTCTTGTGCAAACACAGTTTGTGTACCCCTCAGCCACATCCAGACACGACCTGTTCTAGTGCGCTGCTTTCAATACAGCTGCAACCCCCCACCCTTCCCTCCACCCTCTGGTCACACAGGTTTTGATCCCAGATTATTAAAGCAATGCAAAGCCCGTGTATTGCAGGCTAGCTGTAATTAAATCTCCCAGCCACAGAAGTAGTTTAAATAGGTACAGCTGGAACTGACTGAAATTTTTCTTTACTGCTTTCTGGGCTTAGGCCCAAGCAGGGGTCCTTCTGCCTCCCTGGAACAGGTAGAGGAGGGAGCTGTAGGAAGAGGGCAGAGAAAGACTGCGAAAGTGACAGCTTTGTCAGCTAGAAGCCAGCTGAGTAACCTTTCTGCACTCTGGACTGAAGTGGGACAATTTCCTCTGTGTGCTGACATTTGCTCCAGCCCTGTCCTTCTGCTGCTTTCTTCACCTCCGCTTCACTTTGTAATTGCCTTTTGCATTGTTGGTTTACCCCACCCATCCCCATGCTCCTTCCCTTCAGCATCTCCTCTCCAGGGATTCCTCTGCAGGAACATGTCCAACACAAGAGGCATAAAATGGACAGCCATTGCTCTGCTTTTGTTGCCCAGTCGTTCCAGTTCCTGTAGGTTGGGTCTGTCTTATTTCAGATCTCATGCCACTTACAGCTTCTGTTTGAGAAGAAAAAGGTATGAGGATCTTTTTCTTTTTTCCTTTTCTTCTTCCCGTCCAGATCTTCGGGGTACTCAGAGTTTGACCTCTGTGGGTTCTCACACCCTGGCTGGAGTTGCGGGAGAGTCAGCTCTTAAACAGCACATCATTTCTTGCTGATATTTTGTGCGTCACCGTGTTTATGCAGTTGTTTCTTGCAAACAGCACTCTGTGAGTTTGACTCGATTTCCCCTCCTCTCTCCTCTGGGCCGTTCTTGCTCTCTTGTCTTTCACTTCTTCCTGGTTTTGTCATGATCCAGGCTAGACAGACTGGAGACTTTTAGGCTCCCAAAGACCTGCATTTCTAACGTAAGAAAACAAGTGGAAAAACACTTAATCTTTTTCCCTTGGACTGAAATCCTACAGGCTCCTTAATCTATTACAAAGGCACATAAAGGACATACGCAGAATTTCTTTTCCTTTGACGGCAATCTTTAAGCAGAGGGTGGGGGGGAGTGTGGAGGAAAGACAATTCAGTTGATAAAACAAGAAACCAAGAGGTAGGATTCCTGATTTCTATTGTTGGAAATCTTCTGCCACTTATTGGCTGTCTCACTTGGAGCTTGTCACTTAAATTTTGTGTCAAAGTTTACCTAACTGTTAAAGAATAGCTCTTGCTACATTTTCTCAGGCTCTTGCCTGCAGGGGGTGATTATGGAAAAGGTAACATTTCCCTTAATGGCTGAGCTGCAGTCGATTTAATTTGCAATTTGTTACGAAATGGTCAGTATTGTTTTACCTTCCTTCATCTCCAGGCTGGGGGAATGGCACAGTGAGTTCCAGAGATAAATGAGAGCCAAATAATTACAGGCCTGGCTCCTAGGGGTGGCTTGAGGATTAATGGCTTTTTGTACAGCACTTGGAGATCCTTGGCTGAAATATGCTTTTAACTCGAGGACGCTGTGGACTGGAGGTGGTGGGCATGCCGGGGCTCTGGCACAGGTCAGCACTAGGAGGACATCTGATCTTTTGAAGCAGAGCTGCAGCTCCAGGGATGTGGCTGGCCAGACACCAGAGGAGGTTTATGCTAGACCTGGTAAATGCTCCTACGTAGGATGGGTAGGTGGGAGGGAAAGCTTGTCCCCTCAAGGCTCATTGCTTTTGAACAGATGTGGCTACACGGAAGAGACAGCTGAGGAATAACATATCCAGTGAACGCTTCTCTAGTCATCTTTCTATCAATCAATCAGCAGTGTCCCAGCCGGTAAGAAGTCAGTGCTCAGGTGCCATGGATATAAGAAGAAACCAGCTTGAATTGCCTTCTGATGCCAGCCAGAGCCTCCTTGGTCTCTCCCCCTCAGGAACCCATGAGTGATCTCCATAGGCTGCATTAAGGCAGAGCACTGCATTTCAAGTGTTTTGGAGCTAATATGCCGCAGACGCCCATAACTCCTTGTCTAGGCTGGGACATTCACTGTCATTATCACAAGTGAGGAAACTTTTCTGTCAGGTGCCTGCACAGTGTCGGAGTCCCAGCCTGGCTTTTTCAGCCCTAGAAGGAAGTGCTGAGTGCATTGCTTCCTAAGCTTGCCGGGGAGATTTTCAGAGGGGAGGCTGTGCTGTGGGAAGCAGTGTAAGATATGGATGGATCCAGCCAGCTTGTGCTTGTTTGAATCCACACGCAGCCACCAAAGGCCAGGCACTCGGGGAAAGTTCTCCCTGTCCCGTGGGAGGAGCACGTGCGTTTGGAAAGATCCTTGAGCGCAGCAGCGGTACAGGAGGGGAGAATTTCTCCCTGGGTCTCAGGAGTCCCTCGGGGTGATGCAGGGAGCAGTCCAATGCTCCCAGCAAGGTCCTAAGCAGCAGCTGGTGGTGCTCTGTGACAAGGCTCTCCTGGCACTGAGGTACAGGGACTCTCAGGGAACTGAGTATGTCAGTGACTGCAGTGACCATGGGGAAACAGGCCAGGTCAGTGATGGCTGGGGAGTCTGCACTGAGTCCATCCCAAATCCCTTTCTACTTATCCCGTACTGTGAGGGAAGGGAGAACAGCTTATCTTCTTCTCTCTGCAGTACAAGGTTTCAGGAGCACATCGAGCATCTCTGAGCTACAGAACATCCTCTTTTCTTTCTGTCTTCCTGTAAGAGGCATGTTTTAACCTTCTGTCCGTTCAGTGCTCAGTCCACCACACAGCAGGAGCATATATATGGCCCTTCATCTGGTAGGACTGTGTTTCTTGTGCTGAATGTCCCCTGCTTAGTATCTTCAACCCCCCTTTTGGGTTTGGAGATGCCATTGATCCATGCCATAAATTCCTATCTTGCTAAATTTCTGCAGTGTGTCCAACATCTTCCTGCTAAAAAGCCTTTTAAAATGACTGCTGGTAGTCAGGGACCTCACCAGCGTCAGTATTGTCCACCTAGTTGGGAAGAATTTGCTGGGGAACAGACCTGTCATCTGATCTTTGCCAGCTCTTTTTTTTTTTTTTTCTCTTTGAAGCTTTGATTCCTGCTTATGGGTAATGCGGATAAAAGTGTCCATCCCTCACCATCCCTGCCTCTGGAGAGCAGCACGCTGAAGAGGAATGGAGGGCCTTGGGAACGCTAAGCATCATTTTATTATTATGACCTTTAAGGAGACAGTGGGAGGATGGAGGAGGAACACAAGGAAGACAAGACTAAGACAAGACCACACAGACAGCGCTTAAGCCAGGAGAGCAAACCCAAAGGGAGTTCAAGAGACAAACAGATGAGAGGGTAGGAAAACAGATAGAAACAGGAGGCTGAGCAAGACTGGCAAGGAATGGCAGAGCCACCTTCTTCCAGTTTATCTGGGGCAGGAGCAGACCTGGTGCTCTCCGTCCATGAAAAAACAGCCTTCTGCGCACCGTTCTCCCGTTTTCCTGAAATCTCTGCTTTTGCTCCTCCAGGCAACCATTAATCTAATATTAAGCCCCTTAACCTCTCTAATTGTTCCCTTTCAGTGTCAGCTGGTTTCCTATTAACCTTTCAATCTCTCAGTAATGCAGTTACTTCTGACTCCAGCCAGCCCTGGCTCTAAAGCTTTACCTCCGGCAGTGAATTTTCCAAGCTTTCACTTTTTTTCTCTTTCTTTTCTGTAATGATTATTACTGCTGTTAAGGAGCCAGTTTGAACCAGCCTCTAAGTGCACGGGGCTGAACCAGTTGGAGTCTATAAATAGCCCTTCACTAACCTTGCGCCTTATTTCATTAAGTTGATTGGCTTCCCTCTCTCCACTTCATTGCATCTCTGCCTCTCTTTACCCTCTCCATTATTGATGCTGGTTCTTTTGTTGCTATCTGAGACACCTGCTTGTTGATAGCAGGGTTGATCAATCCTAGGTTTTTCTCTCCTGAACAAAATAGCGTCGTTGCTGGGGAAGAGGCTCTAGAGTTTCATAACAGAGGGAAAGCAGAGGGTGAGGCAGGCCTGAAACAGCAAGACGGAAAAAGTCCACAGTGTGCAATAGGAAATTGCATAGCTGAGCACCGGTCATAGCGACAGAGTTTGCCGCCTATAGGTTGGGTTTCTCCTGTGCCACTCAATGTGATTATATTCAAATGCAGTCTCCTGTGCAAATCCCATTGTGCAACATCGAACTCAAGCCATCTGCCTAAGGTCAAATGGCACTGCAGTTCAAATCGAGAGTGCCGGCCTAAAGCAGACATACAGATCCCAGAACGCAATGTGAACTGTCTGCTGCATCTGAGACAAGTCCTCTGGCAACTTTGCCATCATTAATCAATATACTTCTGCTGCTTGACTCTGTAACCTGACAGAGCATACTTTGCTTCACTGGCCGTCATCAAGTCGTAGCTCAACAGTGCTGTGCCTCCTCTAACTCACCTGTTTCTTTTAGTGCTGATGCAGTTCCTGAGCTCTGCCCAACTCCGGTACCTCTCCCCAAGGCCTTCAAACTGCTCCCTTTTTTGTAAAATGCCATGAAAGTTTGCAGTGGAGACTGGGTTGGAGCAGTTACATGAGGTGAAATCTCTGGAGTCAGTGTAAATCACAGGTCAACGTTACAAGGCTGGGTCTGAGTTGCACTTGCAAATTGCTTGTGTGCAACGATGCAGTGTGGCAAAGCATCTGATGGTGCTTCGCGAGTACTAAGGGTGTTATTGCAGTACCGTAACAGGTTTTGTTTGATGGATCCAGCAATAGCAATGGCTTCTACAGGTGAGGAAGATCCATCTCATCACAGAAGAGCCAAGATCAGGGATCCAGTCATGTCTCTCTTTCATGCATGCCGAGGGGCAAGTTCTTTCCCTGTGGAGCCTCATTTTTCCCCAAAGAAAGAAGAGAGAGATTCACAGCAAGCTTTTCCAGTTCGGGCTTAGGCTGACGTTTACAGCCTTTTGCTTCAGCTCAGAAGAAGGATTTGTGTGTCTAAAAGCTCCTCTGTTTTTTCTAGCTGTATCATTTGTCTAACACCAGCTGTTACCTTTCCCTGAGAGTCCTGCCTCAAAGTCAACAGCGACTTACCAAAATAATAGGAGCTATTCTCTTTCCCTCTCTGTGCAGCTCTGTGTGTCCCTACTTGCCCACTTACTGCTATTCCTTGTTGTTGGAGGGCAGATTCTGGCAGCAACAAGCCTTTGTCTTATTTTCTGGCAAGCGACCTCAGTCTGCAATACGGCAGGAAAGACAAACAGCGAAGCAATGAGAGCTGGTAAAACTGTGGTTAAAGGAGAAGGTTAACATCTGGTGGCTTCTTTTTTAACCACCAAGTTTGCCAGGGAAAAGGTTTGTAGAAGCCCTGCATGTGTGGAAAACTGCCCCTGCCCAGGGCAGCTGGCAGCTGGCACTCACACCTCTTTCATAATGCAGGTTGTCCAGGATGGCCGTGTGGTCGCTTTCCATCATTCACAGCCTCCTTGCCTTCACCACGATCCTTTTAAATCCCCGGGCCTTGCCATTGCTCCCATGACTTTCAGGCTCCCAGGACCCACGGGGATGAAGGAGGACCCCCCAGGTGCTGCAGCAGGGCACAAAGGTGGTCACTGGGGCAGTGCCTCCCTCCCGCCTGCCCCTCAGCCCTCCCAGCTACTGTTTTGGCTGCCATTAATTATGGAGGGAATCAGGAAACTCTTCACATCATGGCTCTGGGTGCCTCATGGCGAGTGGGTTGGTGGCCAAGCCAGGCCCTGGCCATGCTTACGAAGGGCCAGGTTCAAGCCTGAGGTGTTGCCCCTCATTTGCGGGAGAAAGGGGGGCCCAGAGGCCTCTCTG
>NW_010511109.1:33547-50943 GCF_000687285.1 Phaethon lepturus | reverse complement strand
GCAGAGGAAGATTGGGTGCTGCTTCCCCCCTCCTGGGCCTGCCAGCAGGTGCCATCTCAGGGCAGGCACCATCTTGGGGTGTTCCCCTTGGTCCAGAGACAGCACCTCAGTGAGGTCTCCGGGGCCTGGCAGCCAAGGGGGTCTCCGCGAGCTTAGTGGTCCACCCATGAAAAAGGGCAGCCATCTTGCAGACCCCACCAGTGGGGGAAGGCCCTGTGGGGACCACTGCTGTGGCTTCTGCGGATGGGGCGAAGCCCCTGAGGCCAGTCAGCGTCCCCCTAACAGAGCCCCAGCAGAGCTGGGGGTGCAGCCTGGGCCCAGAGGAGGACTCTGGGCTGAGGCAAGCTGGGTACCAGGATTTAGCTCTTCAAGCACCTATGCTGGAGGTAGGAGAGGAAGAAAACTCCTCCAGGTTACACCAGGAGGTGCCTGCTGTAGGTGCAAATGAGCATTTACTTTAGCACAGCTCATTTCCTCTCCACTTTACTCCCCGAGGAAGAGGAGGAGGTGTGGCGGCGGAGGGAAGAGCCAGGGACTGTGGCTGGGTACAGCTCTCCTCCATGCTGCCCCCATGCTGGCAGGGTTTGGGGGCTGCTCAGAGCCCCTGCAAAACTTCCTGGCCTGCCTGGCCTTCACGGAGGGTCCCATGCTGCCTATGGGAAAGTCAAAGCCCATGGAAAGCCCGTTTGACCCACTGATGAGCATGCTGCCCTTCTGCAGTGGGCGCTGCACTGTACCTAGCTGCCGGGAAAGGGGAGCAAGGCTGCCTGGCGCCGGCAAGGTCTGGTGGGATGCTGGCACGTGGTTGCAGAGTGACATGGACTGCCTGGGCATCCCCCTGTCCTGCCTGCCAAAAATGCTGCTTTGCAGTGAAGGTGATCCGGAGTCCTGGGGTCAGTGGAGCTGAACACGTGTTCAGAGGGGAAGCTGGTGGGAGATGTAACTCAAAGCAAAGCCACCCCTGCTTTTTTGATCTGCATTATGACAGGCGAATGGTATCAGACCCTCCCTTAGCTACACCCCAGTTGCCCATTTTCCCTGGCTTCTACACAGTCCGTCCCATCTACTCCCCTTCCCTGGGAAGCTTCCTAAATATTTACCTCAGCGATCAATCATATGACCCCACTGCAGCAATGTGATACGGCTTTAGCTGTGCTAATCAGCTTAGCTTGGGCCCCTGACCCCTGTCATCTTATTTTAGGAAAAAACTTTGCACAGTGCCTGGTGAGGGCTGTTCAGTCCAGAGGATTTAAATCCAAAGTGAAAAATAGCAACACAGACTTTTGCTTTTTTATTTTGTAGCCAGAATTCAGTTTACCATTACAGCTTCTGATTTGTCTTTCCTCTAGGAGGAGTTGAGCTTTGAATAATACACAGAGGTTTCAATTCTATGGTAAAATATTTGACTCTTTTGACTGTTAACAAAAAAATACCCCGTATGTTGAGTGCTTTGGCTGAAGAACTTAAGACACGCTCAGTCATCCAAATGGACTTGGAAGCTGAATTGCTTCCCTCCTTTCTCCTCCCAATTTTAAGTGATGTCCTTTCGAGCAAAATGGGCTCTAGAGAAAAGAATAGTATTTGGTGCAGGGGACTGGAAACATTTACCCTGAACCTCAGAGGGTTTTGTTGGGGAGACACCACGGGAGAGATGGGCCTAAAGATAAACATTCTTGGACTGTTTTTTTCTCCATGGACTGACATCTCTACTCTGAAGTAGCAGCAAAAGCCAGAGATGAAAGAGCAGCCAAGAGCAGCCAAGAACCCCAACTCATCAGCTAGGCAGCCAGCGATGTGGGTGGGAGAAAGTATGCTGATAGCTAAGTCTCTTCTCCAAGGCTCCAGGAGCGTAGTGCGGGCCCTACAGACATTATAAGAAAATATGAACTACATGATGTCTGGAAGATCTTGTTTTATTATAGAGATGAGTACTAACAACCTTCTCTCCACTGCATAATCTCTGAAGGGAACAGTCTGGCTTTGTGAGGAAGAGACAGATGAGGGCAAATTAACTATACTGGGATAAAAGAATAACTGGAAATATGTTCTTGTGTAAGAGGAGGGACTGGCAGAAACTGAGCACCTTCCAAAGCCTGAGAACTACTACCAGTAGCAACTTCTGTCATCAGCCCTGCAGGTGAACATCCAGTGTGCTGCCAGGCCAGGAAACATCTCCAGACCTGTCTGAGGACTTTCCGAGCCCAGCCCAGCTGATGTAGCAGCCTCTGCTCCCAAGTTTCCAAAGCACCATCCAGATGCAACAGGAGGATCTTCAAACTCTCTGTTTGCCACATCTCCAGCTCTTGCCCCTCTCTGTGAAATGAGTCCTTGAGTTAATCATCCTGTTTTCTCAGCAGGTGAAAAGATCATCCTTTTTAGCACCCCAGGGGAGAATGGCAACTGCCCAGGCATAGTAGAAGACTTTGAACATCCCCAGGGTTTTGAACTTGTGTTGTCCTCTAGACACCCATGACTTGAATATAGTCTGGAACTGATTAACTTGGCTGCTTCGATCTCTGGAAAGTAATGTTCTTCCTGCAGTTAAATATTTACTCATCATTGCACATGGACCAGGCATTATAGAGGCTAGGGCTGCATTTGCATTTTCTTGCCATAAATTGAAAGAGAAAGGAGCATCCTCCAGTATGTCAGTGCTGTCACTTCCATTCTTCATGGTAGTCCAGTCATGCCCTGTTCAACCTAGCTATCCTGTTAGCTTCGGCAGCATTCCTAAACCCTATGGCCATGAGATTTGTAGCTCATGCCATGGGGAGCCCACACTGCACAGCCAATAAATATCTCGGTTCCAAAGTGCATCCTCAAAGAACAGCATGAATTGCGTTTCTGAAAATCACGTGTCTCTAGCACTTACAAACGCCTTTGCATGACATTGCTTAGGAAGAAGTAGAGCTCCCCCCTCCCCAGCCTTTCACTGGCAGAAGGACTTTTGTGGTAAAAATAATTTCTGTCTTTGGCAGCATCACAGTGAAGTGGTTAAAATGGGAAAATCTGAAGCATCAGTATGGGCTTTTAGAAATACTGGGGTGTCCCCAGTTTCCCTCCAGGGTGTCCCCAGTTTCCCTCCAGCTCCTACCTGCTGTAAATGCTGTTGTGTATGCCTATTACATACCAATATAGCCAACGGGCAACTATCACATCCCTTCACTGCTGCCTAGCGTCAGACTGTTCTGTCCTGACTGTGGCAGGGCAGAGGGAGATACTTGCCAGCCCCAGGACTGAGTCTGACCCCCAGGACACCAGCAGGTCAGTGCTGCTGGATCTGTGGCGGGGAGGAAAGAGAGGCTGGGTGGTGTTTTGGCTCCGCACAGGGCTGAGCAAACACAGCAGCTTTTGCCTGGGAATAGGTGCAGTCCTTGGCCATGGCGGTGACGTCCCTGCCACTCCTCCTGGTAGAGGGAGTCTCCTGTTTCCTCTGGCTCAGGCAGCCTTTTTTTTCCCCCATCTCTGTGGCACCCACTTGTTAGCTTACCATTTCAGGCACCAATGCCAGCAATAAAAAAATAATACCACTGTACTCAGGTAATCCATAGGAAAATCCCACATTGGAACACAAAAGGTGGAGACGGTGCTCACGCATTTTCCCCTAAGGGCCTTGGGCAATGGAAATTTTCTCAAGCTCCATTCATTAATGAAATAGATGAGCAGTTATGTAAGGTCACGTGAGGGAAGTGGTTGGGCTTTAGTCAATGAAAGAGTTAGTCACACATCAGTGAGCTTGATGGGCCTGGGAGGAAATGCGGAGCCACCCTTTGCTTCTTCAAGGACTGAAGAGGGAGAATTTTAGCCATAAATCCTCATTACCCCCTGAGCTTGAGCACCAGCTTTACCGACTAGGCATTGTAGGAGGCATGTGGTGGTGCTAAGCAAAAAGCAAGAGTTGAGATCTGCTGAGATCCTCCCCACTTTCCTCTTACCAGATCACTCACCTCTCCTTTGAAGGACTTAAGCAACCACCTGATAATTTTGGGGTGCAAATGTGTTGTTGTGTGTCGCCCCAGCCAGTCTGCTCTGGAAGCACTTAGGGTGTAAGTAAAAGAACATTGTCCGATTCAGCGGTCACAAGGCAGATAAAATCTGCATTTGGGCTCTTAGGAACCACTAGAACATTACTTGGACATTCAGTTGGGGGAGGATTTTCAAAGATCTGTTCTGAAACTTGCCCGTTACCAAAAAGTTGTTCCTGGTTTGGACTGTTGTGTCTCCCACTTTGAATCAAAGATAATGCCATCATACAGAATTTCCCAGCGACTGACTGGAGGAGAGAAGATAGGGCACTGATGAGCATCCCTTTCCCCTGGTAGCCCAGCCAGGAGTCCTCCAGTCCCCTGAGTTTGGGTTACCTTGCCCCCTGGCTCTTCTTAGCTTCTGCTTTGGGGCTTGCAGATCTGACTTCCAGACACTGACGTCTTGCAGGAGACAATCAAACCATCTTTGTTTTCTCTCATTTGCTCTAATCCCTAGATGCTGAATAACCAGCTTCAATTTGCTTGTGTACTTTCCCCTTGCAGCCAGTCTCTTGAAGGTCATTTCAGACGGTTGGACTAGCAGGGCAGCAAAGTTTGGCTGGCAGCCTCCACGGGACGTGGAGCAGCAGTCACCTGGCACAGGCTCTCAGCAGGACTCATGGCCTGACAAGTGCAGAGGGTGGAGGAGGCCTGGAAAGTGAACTCGTGTGGGGCAGGTAGGGAGGATGCAGGTGTTGGGGTGTATCCGCAGTGTAGTTTGATGCCTGAGGACTAGGAATTAGTGGGAATTGTGTAAACCAAAGTCCCTCCCACATTCGCTGGTCTGTCCCGAGTGCTGAGGTTGTGAAATCCTGGAAACCTGCTGTGAGGACTGGGGGTACTGCTCAGGGCATCCTAACCTGCTCGGGAGGGGTTGCATTGCAAGGGTGCAGGTTCAGCCCTCAGTAAAAAAGCAGCTGTCTCTCTGAGCAGATGGTTTCCAGGAGGAGCCACATTCCTGACAGTGAGGAGCTGAAAGGACTGCGTACGGGATATGCCTTAAAATAGACAGAGATATAAGAACAAGAGTTCAGGTCCCAGGCAGCATGGACTTACCGGCATCTCAGGCGTTTGTTCAGGAAGGGAATTGCTGCTAAAACCACAGCTGCCTCAGCCTGGGCTGCAAGTGTCAACTTAGGGTCATCTTCACTCAAGTAAAGGATTCTGGTTGAGATTTTTTTTCCAGCCAAATTACTTTCTGTTTTATTGGGTTTTGCTTCTCTTTTAAAGCCAAGCTGAGTGGGAAATAGATTCCCCCTCTCCGAAAGGTTGGAGGTATGGAGGAAAAATATGTATCTTGAATTGGGAGAAAAAGTTTAAAACTCTAACTGTTCAAGAATTTATATTTTGCTAGGAAAAAAAAAGCTCTTTTTGAAATATTTTATTTCAGTAACTTTAAAATGTTTTCTTCTGTTTTTTAACAACTAGGTGTTGTAAATCTGTGGTGTTTTGGGTTTTTTTCCTTTTAAAATGATCCCCTCAGAAATATTTCAAGCTGAGAATTTCTTTGAAAGCAGCTTTTCCCCAGAAATTATTTCATTGTGAGGAATCAGCATTAAAGTTTGAGAAAAGTTTGGTGAAAGGCTTCCAGCAAATTCTCCTGAAACCTGTATCTTTGAGCTGTAAAGCTGTTCCTGGCCATTTGCAAACCAAGCAATGACAGATTGGCAAGGCAGAACTTCTTGATGGCAGCTGGAGAACTCAATGGCATTAATTTCTCTTGGCTTCCTTTCTTATTCTTGCAACATGGTTTGGCTTTGCTCTTTGAAATAGTTGTTACATGCCCCCCATTGAAATAATACACCACAGTGTCAGTTGTTTCTGTAAAATACTCAGCGTGTGCAGAGTCTGCAGAGTTCAAAGAGCTGTCGGGAAAGTGCACTTGCAGGTAGGAAGACCCAAGCACTGGCAGGTCAGGACACAACATCAATGAGCAGAAGGTGAAATCAGTTTTTTCTTACTGCCCACCTCATTCTTAGCTCTCCAGCCGGCACAGCCTGGCTGCCTTGCAGCGTCTGCTGGAACGTGTGGCACCAGGCAACTGCGTGAGTTAATTATTAAACAAAATGGAGTCATTATTCCCTGTGCCACCACTGTTCCTCACATAAATCTTCTGTACGGTAGAAAAACGATCCTGTGCAATGAGAACAAAGAAATCTTTTCAGGATGAGCAAACTTTCCTCTGCTGGAGAGCTGCTCCCACTTTACCTCCCTGGAGCTCGAAGTGATGCACTTGGTCTCCATAAAGGTGGGGTTTGGGACCGACAGATGAAAGTGATACAGAGACTTACGGCACTGATTTCCATGAATGATCTCCCCTAGCTGTTAGTCTGGGTCCAGAGCCATTTCCTTATCAGAGAATACATTTCTACTAGCAACATTTCAGAGTCTGGAAGGAAATATTTTAAAGTTACCTTTGGCATTTCAAGGCTAACACAATTTCCACTGAGTTTCTCTGGACCTCTATTAACTCCTGGATGAGGTGCAGAGGCCCCAGCCGGCTGTCAAGCAGCAGACTCTGGGACAGAGCTGGTGAGATAGCATCCAGTACTTTAAAACCCATCTGAGACTAGTTTCACCTGCTAGACACACAGAAAAACCAAAGGTGAGGTCCACAGATGCCAGCCACCCAAGAAAGAGTCCTCTTTGCCAAAATAGCTGGTCACCTTAGCTCTGGGAAGGGATAGCAGAGTCAGTCTGCTTTCTCTGCTGTGAAGCCTCTCTGAATTCCCTTCTCTCACAGAGAGGGAGAAGGTTCTCTCCTCTGCGGCTGCTAAACATGACAATGGGTTGGAGGTCCGGGAAGGCCGTGTGCTGGGGCCGAGACTCCCACAGAGCTCCGGCATGCCCCCAGGCTGCAGGAGGTCCCTGACTGAGGGGTAGGCAGCTGAGATGCTGGCAGTGGGGTGAGTCAGGTCAAGGGACTCAGGCATTGCTTAGATGTTTGGCTTGCATCTATAACATGGTGTTCAGGTCCTTAAACTACTGTGCAGAGACAGATGCCTGAGCCTCTGTCCTTCACCACCTGGCAGAGCCACCCTGTGGAGGCAGAGCACTGCAGGGTGACTGGGAGGAAACAGATGGGCAACACTGTCTATTTCCCTGGGGATTTAATTCCTGAGGATATGTGTTCCAAGAACTTTTGCAGGCAACCTCTGTACGTGACACAGGCATTATGCTCTCCCTGTCTTCGCTGGCCGGTGCCAAGCTGAGCTGGTCTTTTGCTGCACTTCTCAAAGAGGGCAGAAGTCTTGTGGGTGGAGTCCTCTTCCTTTGCCACATGCTATAATAGGAGTGAAACAGAAACACAGAGGTCCTGTGGCCTAGGCAAAGCCAAAAACCAAGGGCACTGGCAGGGCTGCCCATGGCAGCCAGGACTCCCGGCTCCTGGGAGCCAGCCCTTGGCTTATATTGCCTCCCTGAATGTTGTTTGAAGGGACAACACTGAGCATACGCTTGCTCCTGCTGGGCTCAGTCAGGTGTGTTTGTGGTGGCTCTTGCTTTTCTTCAAGAGCTTACCTTGGCTTTTTCCCTATTGCTTCACTGGCACCCTGTGAAAGGACTGCAGTGACCATGGTCATCCCCTGAATGCAGAAGGAGTGTCTGGAGCAGACTGAGGAGTCAAGAAGTGTGCACACTCCAGGGCTGGCTACAGGCTGGCTACCTGCGCTGGCTACCTGGCATTAGCAGGCTAGAGGCCTGCTAATGCCCAGCCACGGCTGAATGTGAGGCACATGGTGAGCTCATGTCTCACTCCTTGCATGTATTGCATACTTTAGCAGTGCTCTGCTGTGGCCACCTTCCTCGCCTGTGACCCCACGGGCTGCACATGGCTACCCAGCCTGCACTGTAGCCTCTTGGCCATGATGTTGGGCATCATCCCCTTTGTGATGCTGGGTATTGTTGCATGCCCAGTGCAGCCTCTTTGATGAGGTACCTGCTTCACTGATGGCTCATGCCACCAGAGCCACCTGGCCATATACCGCCTCTGCTCCAGGGACACAGATGCTGTGTGAGAGGTCTGTAGTAACCTGCAAAGAATTTTCAGCAGGCTGCTAAAGGAAAAGAAAAAGGGGTTGACACCTGGCACTCCAGGACTTCGTTGTCCATTTTATCACCAACTCTCCTTCACTCTGCTCCCCCATCCCCTTCTCCAGACAGCATCACGGGGAGATGGTATGAAGGGGCCCATATCTGCAAAGGCTGGGGAAAGCCTGGAAGTGAATAAAAGGCACGGCTGAAAGGCTGACCTGCTTCAGGTTCACTGCGCTGTTTCGTTCCTCACTGAAGCGAGGAAGGGCACATCTCCATAGGGATAGGGGACAAAGCCCATTTCCTTGCCTGTACTCTGAGTTGTCTGGATGTGAAATAGCTCCAGTTCAGGGGAGACAAAAGTGCATGAGACCCTGTTGTACCCTGCCTTTCAGTGCCTGTAGTCCACATGTTTTCCGCTTCCATGTTTACTGCTGGCATGAGCCATAAGGGAGCTTTCCTCTCTTTTTCCTCTCTCTGTCTGTGCAGCTCAGAGAGTGTGTGTGACCATCCGGCTCTGGATAGAAACTAACTAACTGCAAAATGTGTTAAACGAACGTTGGTCTTCTATTTCCAAAATTGTCTGACCCAGAAAGCTGCAAGTACTCATAGCAAAGTCTCTGGTACCTTCCTCACCCAGGTTTCTTGAGAGTTCAGCTGCCTGAGGATATTGGGGCAGGCTGGTTGCTCTCAGGTGTTTCTGGACTGGTTCACAGTGACCCCCTGAATTGTGCCTCTCCCCTCTCCTCCTGCCTCCCTGCTTGTCAGAGTCTCAGTCTAATCCTTGCAGCGGAACAGACACCTCTCTGTAACTGGGCAGCCTGTCTTTCCTGTCTAGGACCAGGACCCTGCAACTCAGTGCTTTATGGACTCTTAGCATCTCCACTACTTCATGGCCAGTAGGCATGCAAGCAGTTTCCCAGGACAGCTCTGCATAAAATATTCAGCATCCCGGCAGGAGCGGGTTGTCTCCATTACGTATCATATCACTTAGGCTCAGCTTAGCCATAAGTCACTGTTTACAGATGGATTTTGTTTACTTAGAGATGCAAGTGAATCTGGTTCACAGATAGAGTCAAGTTACAAAGAAAATACGCAAATGTCATGGAGAATTAGGATTATTCTCAGCAGAAAGAAGTCCCTTCAGGTGCTCAGGTTCTTGGCTAACTTGTGAGGCTGACTGGCCTGTCAGGCCACGTGGCCATAAGCCAGGCCACAAGTCCTAAACCAGAACTGAAATGCTGAGAGAGGTCCTAGAACTTCATCTTTCCTGCCTCTGGTGTTAAAGGTGACTGAGGAGGTACTGGAGTTCTGGATACTGGCTCTGGGCAGCCAGCATCTTCTTTCTCCTAAAGGGGAATGGACAAGCCTTCTTCACTTGCCCCTTGTAAACCTTAGCTTCCTTAGCTGTTGTGACAAGAAAACGCATGGGATTAAGTCATTTTGTCTTTCCTCCTTCCAAAGAGTCTTTATTGTTTCTACTCTACACCTTGACTGAATGTTATTCCTAAATTCAGGTATTAAAGTGTTTTCCCATGCCTGCAGTCTCCCTGTAACCATACAAGCTACAGATTAGACGATACATACCGCAGCAGGGGATCTGGCACAGTGTGCATCTTTTTTCCTCTGCTTGGAAAGAGCAGGGACAAATATTAGTGTGAGATGAAAGTGAATGTCTTCACTTCGTTAGGAACAGGGCACTGATAATGACTCTGCCTCACATGCTTGGCTAGCCTTGTGCCATGCCCTGGGAGGCTGCCAAACCTGCGTTCAGCTGATCCCTTGCTATCTGCGAGGGAAGGCAGAGCCAAAGCCCACTCAACAGGACTTTGTCCTCCTGATGGCAGGCAGCTTATGAAACGTCAGTCTTTGCATGTGCTGGCATGGCACAAAGGCTCTGGCCCTCACAACAGCAATGTTCTCTGTGGACTGAGCTGGGAAAGGCTAGCACAAAGTTAAACCTGAGCACAGGCAGGCTTAGAGCACTTTTCAGCAAGATCTCATCAGTTATTGGCCGTACCTGAGGCAACGACTGCGGGTTGGATGGGCTTTCCACAGCATGAGTAGATGAACGATGGTGTGTGCATGCACATATATATGTCTATACTTGCATGCATTTTCTGTAGGTGTAGAGTAAAAGCCACAGACTTTAAGGGGTGTTAATAATCATCCACCACATTTCATATATTCTGTGTATGGGGGACAGGGCAGTGGGGGAGGCCAGTGCTGCCTTGTGGAGGACTATACTATCTAGACACCGTGCCTTGGGCTGCTGCTATCACAGTGCTCTGTGTGTTGCTGCTGCAGACCCTGTTTGCATGGAGCACATCTTTGCCAAGGTAATTAAGTCTTTCCTGCCCAGAGATGCTTTCAAACTGTGAGAAAACCCTGTTCTTGCTTCTATAGTCCTTTCAAAGGGCAGGTTTAGCTGTTGTGTTGATGCCTTTGCGTTTGGATCTGCTGCTGGCAGGATCAGGTGCATCTTCTGAGCACATGTTGGCCCTATGGCTGTTTATAAGTAAGGGTTAATGAGGAGATGGGACTCTAAAGAGTGTAGTCTTGTTCCCGCCAAGGTCTGACCTGGGAGACTTACCTCTGAGCTTACTTTGCGCTAGCTGTTTGCAAGGGGAGCTCTGCCTGCGACCTGGCTGAGAGAGCAGGATGGGAGCTTGAGGGAGCTCTCTCTGGCTAGTAGGAAGGTAATTCACCAGCGTGGCTGCAGGTTCCAAAGCAATCTGCCCTTTTATTGGAAATCAAACTAGCTGACACAGGCAAGGGGAAATGTTTGTTCAGTTTGAGATCAGAGGCTCTTGTTTTGAAAGCTCAGTTTTATCCTCAGTCCTAACTTCTCTCCATACAGCATTAATCATTGGTCTGGGAACAGAGGATTTGAACCGTCTACAGAGCTATACAAGCAGATTTGGTGGCTCTCAGTAGCGCTCTGTAAATAAGTCCCAGCAGGCAACTGTGTAAGTAAACAGCTTCTTTGCAAGCATCAGTGCCTTTCTCTGCAGGTTACGTAGCCTGGCGGAGGGTGCACTGAAGGGCTCTGCTAGCTTTTGCAGGCACAACCTAAGCACCGCACACAACAGGCAGGGACAATCTGCAACTACCAATTGACAGTTTTACCACCCACTTTGCTGCAGCTCAGCAAGAGCAGGATTTGTATCAGGGAGCCAGGAAACCAGCTGTGTTGCAGGAACAGCTGTGCCATGACATCATCTTTGTCCCTTGGTGCGTATGTGTTTCAACATAGGCCTTCATTACACAAGTGTGAACTCACCTTACCTACAGGGCCAGGTTTCTTACAAAGCAGTTTGTGCCTGCTGGAGGAAAGTGATGGTTTTAGGATGAATGAGGGAGGGGCAAATTCTTTTTTAATGCTTCATGCTAGACTTACAGAGCAGGGCATTCTTTTGCAACTGAGTAATATAAGCTCTGAGACCTTGCCAATATTTTTTTTGAGTATTCCCCTTAGAAAATGACATTTTTTTGACCATTTGCATAGAATATTTCAGAAGCTCTTTGTGTGAGGTTGAAAATTTAGAGAAAATGAATGCATTTGCCTTTAAAAGTGTTCATTTCCATTAAAAGACTATTTTTCTCTTAAGTAATACCTGTTGTGTTTTTGTTTCCAGTTGGACAATATTGCCTAGCCCTCGGAGGCCTGATGCTATTGGGCAAGACTCAAATTATTGAACCACTGAGGATATAAATAAATGCCGCTAAAAGGCTTAGCTCAATGGCCTTTGCCCTTCCTGGGGGATGGAGCTCATCTTCCATCAATATGATTAGCGGAGGAGATTGTGTATTGATTAATTGTCCAGACTCATTTCTCATTAGCTGACAGTAGCCTGTGATGCATGACCTTTTCCACTGAAGTCAAAGCAGCACATTTTTACTCCCTAGTGGTTGGGTGCCCAAATCCTTCAAGCTCTTGAGGGTCTGTGCTAACAGATTTGATAGCTGTCTCAGTGAGGGTAAATGACCCCCCCCAGTCTCCTCCAGGACACCTCTGGGGCAGAGCTGAAGCCTCCTTGCAGGTGGGGAGAAAATGCCCCGCTACTCCCTTGTCTCTCTGGGGGAAAGCATCCCCGACGCGCCGGCCTTTGCAAAAAAGAAGCACAAAATACAGCCCGGAGTGCAGGTGTGCTCCGTGGCGCACACACAGCTCACGTGTTGGCTTAACGCGCTGCTTAATCACCCCATCTGGGCATTGTCCCTAAACCGGCGTTTTCCTGCCAGGGCTGGAGCGCAGTCAGCTGGGCGTTGCTGCTTTCCTGGGGAGGAACTCGAAGTCCCATGGGCGAGGGAGTGCTGGTGCAGCTGGATGGGGCCCCAGCGTTTCCAGCACAACGCGTCCCCAGGATTCCAGCCTCCAGAGCTGGCACCTCTTGCTGCCTATTGTGTGCGCTGCGGGGGTTTCAGCACGAGTGTTAACCTGTTCTTGAGCTTCACAACAACACCCGGGCATTGCTGCTGCACTTGGATGGATATTCCTTTTTCCCAGCAGGGCCTGGCCCTGGGACAAGTGGGATAAGGAGATGGCATTCGCGAGCTCTATTCCTGTCATTGCCACGCGGCGTGACCTTGAGTGAGGCCGACGGGAGGCAAGGGGAGATGGTCCCATAATGCTGCCGCCATCCTTTGCTGTGCTGTGGCAGTTTGCTTCTCAGCAAAAACCCCACGATGTTCCCACTCGCCCTGGACACCGCAACCCTATCTGGGGTGGGAACTTAATGGAGGAAACACACGTGCTCCACCTGAATGATGCTAACCCCGCAGTGCTGTGCAGAACAGCGCGGTACCCAAGCGAAGGAGGCAGGAGAGCTGTGGGAAGGACTGTGGTTCAGGCGTTAGCAGAGGGGAGCGAGAGGTATGACACATGGACTAAGGCGCTGAAGATGTGTCCATTGTTTCTGCCTCCACCTAAGTTAACTGTCTAGGACCAGGGATTCTAAGCAACAGAGTCAGGTGGAGATAGATACCTACAACAGAGGCACATCACCCGAGTGCCCCAGCCCCTTGGCAGCTCTTGCCCAGTGCTGAGGGGCAGGCAGCAGCAGTGTCTATAGCTGTCTTCTGCCAATAACAAGAAGTGGGTTTCTTAACCTGTGTCTGTCACGGTAGTGTACCATGCAAGTCGTAGTAGCTGCCTTACCTCCTGGGGAAACGACATTCTCAACTCAAACTTGTAATGGGAATTGGTGTCTTGAGGTAAAGGCTGTGGTATGGTCTGGCCTTGTGCAGCTACATCCTGCCTTTGCTGCTTTAAGTCAGCAGGTCACTTCAGAGCTGGGATCTAGGTAAAGCTAAACTGGGATTACAGCTTCTGTGCTGACGAAATCTCACAGCCCTTTTTCTGAGTTCAGGTTTTCAGTATAGAGAGGGATGCACTCAGGTCGTCCCTACCATACCTTCTGAGCAAACATCAGAGCAGAGCTTATCAGGCACGTTAGCAAGTTCTTCCTTGCTACTGCATCATTTGAAGTTCAAGAAAAAACTTGTTGCCTGGGAATGGGGAGGAAAAGCAACAAGGAGAAAGGAAAAACTAAACACAGCAGAGAATGAAAACAGGAGGTGGGGATGGCTCAAAGTCAGAGGCCAGGGAAGCATGAGTCCAGGAACCTGCAAAGGAGGTGAGGCTGCAGGAGGAGCTGCAAAGGGCAAGGGGAAGGGATAAAATTAAGCTGGAGACCCCCAGGAACACCAGGAATGATAGGTCTGTTTGAGTGTGGATGCTTTAAGACAAATCATCACCCTGTTACAAAGGAGATCTGGAACTGAAAAGGAGCCTGACAGGAAAAGGCATAATCCAGTGATTCCCTTCATGTTGAGACAAATGAGGGAGCTAGATTCCCACTGAAACGGGAGAAGGATGACTGCAGATACTGCTCAAGGCACTTTACAAACCTCAGTGAAATATGTCCTAAGAGAAGAAGGGCAAATCCATGGCCCAGACATTACAGTTGCCTTGGGAACTGCTGCCAGCAATGTGCTGTCTCTTTGAAGGCACCCACAAAGAGGGCTCTCCTTGGCAGCTTGAGTGTGCATGTGGAGGAATGCAGTCTGCTGGGAGTGAGACAGGCTTTGAACTAAGACATGGGCAGGAGGACTTGGCATTTTATGAGGGCTTTTTAGTTGGGACTTGTGTGATTTCCATGCTGGCTTTTGATAGGTATTAAGATACAGCGATGACTAAAGAATCATATAAGAGCAGGAGTGTAATACTAATTTGAGCAGGAAACTGATACAACATCCAAGATTATATAGCCAGTGTATATGGGAAACTGGGAGAAACAATGGAAGTGCCTGAATGCTAAGACAAGGAGCTCATGAGCAATATGCAGAACCAGTGTATAAAACTGTGTATGCCAGAGCTTTCGGAGGCAGGATGGACAGCTGGCATGGCTGGACCACTGAAACTGAAAGATTTGCACAGCTCAGAAGAGCAAAGAAAGGTGGTGTGTGGAGTATTGCCTGTGCATGATATTGTTGAGTGTGAAGACACAAGCAGCAGCAGAGGTGATCAAACAGAATCTGTCTAGGTTCAAATCACCTTCAGGAAAGATAGCTGTAGTTCTGCTGCAGTTATCCAAGGTTGCATCAGGATATTAATGAAGGCGTCTAATGTTTTTAGAAAGAGATGCTGTACCAGGGATTGTCCTTACTACAGGTTTTAACTTCTTATGTGGAGAAAAATTGTTACTAGCATAGGCTGGTCCCAGGTATTCCTGGATGCACTGGCTGATATATTTCTTCACGAAAGAGGCAGCGAACTAATCAGAGCTGCTGTTGTGTTTGACCTGGTCTCGGTAACCAGTGAGACGTTACAGAACAATGTGGCAGAAGATAACTTTTAACCTTGACTGTGCACAGACTGATTCTGTGGAGGAGTAAATATCACGGGGCCACAGCTAAGGTTTTTCAGCCTCAAAACAGGAATGGCCAGGGAAGCTTTGGGACTGAAGTGGTGAAGCAATTTGAGTTAAAAGTCTAGAGTACTTGTATGTGGAAGACATTGAGATTCAGCATGGCAAAAGCTAACTTCCTTTCCTGATCAAGAGAGTGGAGGGAGAAAGTATAGAAAATGTAGTGCTCTGGTGAAAAAATTGCCTCAGTGAAAGATGGAAGTGGTCAGCAAAGAGATCTACAGTGCAGGGTCCACAAAGTTTAAGGAAAAAGGCAAGTCAATCAGTAGAAAACAAGGTGAGATAGACCTGTTGCTGAAAGAAGTTCTTTGTAAAGGTAAAAATAACAAGGCAAGACATCAGACCTCTGTGCAGTGCAGCTAAGATCAAGGTATGCCTCAGCAAACGAAGGTTTTGCTTCATTTTGCAGGAAAGACAGTGTAGAAGAAGGGCATTACAAGTTGATGGCTAAAAGTGTCTGGGAATAGAAACAATCACATCGGAGGTAAAGGCAAAACTAACAAGATTTATTCAGATCACAAGGTTCCTGGAGACAAATCGAGTAGTAAATCCAACAGCATTGTTCAATCAGCCTGTTCCACTGAAGGTTGTATGGGGACCACACAGTTGTATAGTATCGACAATTTTACCTTATCCTTTACAATTAAGGAACAAAAAGCAGATGTAGTTACTTACAAACCCAAGGGCTTAGAACAACTTTTCTTTTTATCCTAGAGCAAAGTAGGAATAATTAAAGTATTGAAGTGCATAGACAATAGGACAAAATTCAACATAGTTGTATGAAAAGTAGAGTATTTTTGATTATTTTTATGCTTGCAGACGAGAACAGATAATTTTTTAAACATCGGTTATGTGGGATATGAAATGTATCTAGGTTTCACAGAAGGTGGCTGGGAAGTGGTGAAAGCAGGGGACGGCACACTTGAACTGAAAAGTGGGTAACGAATTGCTTAATAAAGACACCCTGAAACATAAAGTAGTAGGCAATTGCTAATGAAATTCTTTAGGGACTGGCTTTGGCACCAGTTAGTTTCATATCTTCAGGATGACCTTGGAGAAAAAATGTAAATATTAGCTGAAGAGACAAAACAAGGAGGCATTGCCAGTACTGAGGAGAAAAGTACCTTCCAGAAGAGCTGGAAAAGGGGAGAGAAAACTATAACAAGCGCAAAGAATGGCACTAGAGTGACCTGGGGAAAAAGAGGGAGATGGTGGTAGGTGTTTAGATGGTCTCTGCTTTTTTTAGCCTAGCAAAAGGAATGTTAAGAGGGCATATGATTGCTGCCTATTAATACATCAGATGGGTAAATCCCAGTGAAAGAGAACTGCTATTTCAGCTAAAAGACTGAGGAGTACTGGCATGAGAACATATATGCATCACCTACTTAAAATAGAGGCTAGATACTAAGAGGTCATTGTAACCACAATAACATAGAGGCTTCCTTCTAGCCACATGTAAACTGTTTTCAGATGTATGCCATAAAAAACAGTTCTGGAGACAAACTCTCTCTCTCCTTGACCAGTCTCAAATAAGCTTAAGCCCTTGCCCCTGCTCTGTTGTGGGAAATGTTGGCTAAGCCATGCAGTAGGTAACTTGCAATTTCTACTGCAGGTCAATCCCCCCAAATGTCATAGATTCAAGGGCATATGTTTTTGCACAGCTTCACATGAGCTATGAAGTACAGTCCCTGATCTCATTGATTCTGGGATCTGAATGCATGGGCGGCTGCTATTAGCGTAAAGAAGAAACTTCTTTGCTGACCTTCCCAAAATGCACATATTTGGCACAGCCCTTACCATTGTGCACTCCCTGATAGTAGTGGACATGTTACCACAGCTGCTCATGGGGCTCTGGATAGTAGCCCATGAGGTAAAGGAAATAAAGACATATGAGTTAGGCGAGATGTCTTGTACCACAAAGCATCTTTTATCTTCCCTTTTCATTTTTCTCCTGAACTTGCCCTACATGTATGTGGAGTCATCTGGCCCATCCCTACTCTAAAAAAGCAACAATCCAGGACCCAAACCCCAGAGGGGAGTCTGAGCTGTGTTCCTGGGTTGCCTACTAGGGGCCTCAGGACAGAAGCAGGTCTGTCCTCATATGCGTGCACCAATGCCTGCTAGGCTTCATGTGAGTCGTGTTGCCTGTATCACACACAACCCAAAGGGGAAAAATTAGCTCCTGAAGAAGCGCAAGGAGAGAGGAAGACAACATTAGTTATGACCCCCCTGTTTTGACTGATGTGGTCAACTCCAGCTGTTTAACTTCCATTCAGAAATGTTCATCTTTTGTTCAAGGAAGGCCGCTCCTTGTAGTTGCGCTACCCTGTACAAATGTGACCTGGAGGCAAAACTTCCAAAGATAGATTTGTGATCGCTTGACAGCAAGCGTGTCCCAGTGGTGTGA
>NW_010511109.1:17598-33516 GCF_000687285.1 Phaethon lepturus | reverse complement strand
GTGATGTCCCTGCTGAGGTCTTTTCATGCATCAGAACTATAGCAGAGGCTGTGGCACCTATGTTGGTGTTAGCTGCTCTCAGAGGTTAAAAAATTATTTCCCTGTTTTCTGAAAGGGAGACACTGAAATAACCAACTTCAAATCTAATGTACTATGCCGCTTTTGTCAGATGCCTTTGGGGGACAATGACACTTAGGAATTCTTATAGACCACTAGAAGATACCTGTCTGTCTGTCATTATCTCTGTGTTCTGTTCTGCTTGCCTATGCAAGATCCTTATTTTGCAAGTGGATCTCTGTGTATATGCCTCCAAGTGTGTCTTCTTCTGTGTTAGGACCTGTGTGCATCAGTGCATGGGCCCTGTTTTGTGTCTCTGTATGTCTCTGTGCAGGTTCATCCCTCTGTACCAAGAACATGAGAAATATAATGAAGGTGAAATCCTTATGCTGCCAAGTTAAAGAGCGCTGGAAATGTGGCTGGAACTCTGATAGCTCAGACTAGAGCTGTGCAGAGTGCACAGACTGGGAATACGGGGATCACATCAAACAGCCTTGCAGGTGCACTTTCAGGTCTTCAAATATTGCCCCACTCCATTTGCTCTCCATTTACATCACGCAGATGCTGGGAAGGGAGACCTAGCAGTGGGGTTGCAGAGGTGTTACCAGTCAGAGGACAGCTGAATGTGGGAAATGTGTTTTCCAGCTAAGTACCTTGTCTGAAAGAGCTCTGCCACTCACCATCAGGTCACCCTGATGAACGCCAGCTAAGACTCACCAAACACCACCTCCCTTTCCCCTGCACTCATCTGTCAGGAGGGGTTGGGGAGCAGAGTGCCCAAGTGGGAGGTTTAGGAGGTGCTGAGGGTAACCAGAGGGATGAATCATGCACACTCCTGGTATCCTGTTGGCTCAGGGTTTGTGATCTGGCTGTGGCCATGCTTAGTACCAATGGGCTCCCGGGAGCATGCAGCTCCACCAAGACATAAGGAGATGAGCATTTGCCTATGCCCTCCATGGAGGGCACTGGTGCACAAGAAGAGCACCTCTCAAAGGGCAGGGGTGGCGGAGGTCCTGATGGGAGCTGGCCAAGGCATGCCACCCATAGCCCACATAGTCTTAAAACATGCTCTGTACCAACATGCCTATGAACAACTCAAGGGAGGTAAAGGAAAGAAGGGAGCCCTTTGTCACCACTCTAGGAACAAAGGCCGGTCTGTCAGACCGAGAGTAATACTGACCCAACCAGCATCAGCTGCTGTTGTTTCTTCCGTCACGCTGACAATGCACAGTTGCAGGGTTTCTTTCCCTGTGAGGAGAATGGGATTTAGTGATACCATAAGTTAGTCAAACAGCAGCCAAGACACCAATTCAAGTCCCGTTCAATGGATGCAGCGTTTGCTTTGTGTTGTTTTTCTCTCACTTCCTCTATTTTGCACTAAGACTAATTTCCTCTCTCTCTTTCTCTGCAACACGAGCACCACTAACACGCACACACTTTCACTCCTCTTGCTTCCATTTACCTCCTGTTTTGGAGGAAGCAGCTGTGCATTTGTATTGGTAGGGAGGTCAAATGTTTTTGCCAACACAGCCCTCAGAGAAGCAATGAATGTTAACCACTAAAATCAGCATTGGTATGCACCAGCGGCGTCACGTCCACCCAAATGAGTGGGACGGACAGTGCAACTTGCTCTTTCAGGCTGCCTTTGCTGGGGTCTTGGGTAGACACTGGATTGGGGTCTTTCTTACTGTAGGTTTCCTCTGGGTTTGGGAGGGAGGCCACAGCTGGCCCCTCCTGGGGGCTGGTCTCTGGGCAGGGAACACAGGCAAGGAAGCAAGGCTGTGACATTGGATGCTGGACATCATTGAATGGGTCTTGAGCGACATAGCTTGGCTGCTGGCTGATGACCTTCTGTTGGTCAGGAGGAAGGCATGCAGTCTGGCTAGATTTTGCCTCCGTCTGCAAGCCACTTGCTTAACTGCTCCATGTTGCTACACATTCCTGTAAAATCAGGACAGTTCTGGCTGACTATCTGAAGTGCTAGAGATTGGCCACAGATAGAGAGACCAGCTGGTATGTATTCAGGTTGAGCTGGGAAACCTCTCAAGGATCTCCCTGGTGTGTCTTGTTCATGTATTCAAGGGTAAACCAATGTCCAGACATAAGCCAGGAAAAAATCTTTGTTCTGGTCAGGTAAGGAGGAATTGTGGGGATGTGATTTGGTCCCCCAGGATTTCACCTGGCAGATCTAGTCCTGCTGTTGCAAGGAGCTGGGAACTGGCAGTCCTGTGGCTTACAGGCTTTTGTATTGCACGATTTCCATCAGTTATAACTGTTGGGAAGCATTTCTTGGGACAAAGAAGGGATAGAGTTTGCATGTAATAAACAGAAAGGCACCTCCTTATTGACCACAGGCAGGGCCCTGTCCTGCAGATAAACACCTGAATTATTGAGTAATCTCTGATGATCACACAGTGTCAGACATACTGAGAAAACATCGGAGCAGAAGGATGAAGCACTTAAAGCTCCACTGGAGCTCCGGGGCTGTGAGAAGCAGCAGAGGAAGGTCCAAGACTGTTTCACTCCGTGCCTGCACAAGGTTCAAGGAAATAAAAAGGCCTCGAGAAATAGTCCTAGTTCTTACACCAGCTGGTTCTGATGTGCTTGATAGGTTTGGTAGTTTTAGGGGAGGAGAAAGGAAAAGAGGAGCATAGCCAACTCCCTTTGGAGGCGACCAGCCCGTGGCTGGAACTGAAAACAAGAAGGACTGCTGGAGAGCCAGAACTAATCCCGGCTGTGCCAAGCAACACAGTGCATCCCCTCCAAAAACATGGCTGTGACTGGGCGAACAGGGTCCTGAAACTGTTTGTAGAGCTGGGAATCTACAGCACTGCAGGAAGGGGAGCTAGGACCTGCAGGGCAAGGTGTGTGGGTGAAGGATGACTGCACAGAGACCTGCGGGCCCTAGGCAAGCCATGCAAGCCATGAAAATGTGAACATGGCTGGATATAGCTGATATCTGATGCTGTGATATGATAATGCGTGAACCTGGCTACAGTTCAGCGGGTCTGTGGTAGAGCCCTCTGCACAGAAGAGATTCAGACTGGTGGCTGCTGGTGCCTGTCATCATCAATACAACGGAGGAATGGACAAAATGGAAAATGATCCTGCTTATTTTGAAAAAGACACAAAGAAGGGCCTAAACTGGCTCAGAAACTTGCCACAGAGCTCATCTCCTACATACCCTGCTATCACAGTTTCAAGAACACTTCCACTGCAAAGCGCTGCAGAGCAACTGGCAATAGGTGAGTATAGTGTCGTGTGTGTAAATATAGACACAGATTACAGAGATACATGTATGGCTGTGTATTCATGTGTATGTTTGTACATGTATGGGTGTATACACACATACACAGGCAACGTACATACAGCACGCATATTATATATGTTGTAAGATATATGTTACAATAGAACACTTAATGAAGAGCATGTTTTTGCCTCCTGACATCACCTTCAACAGAAACCTGAAGAGAAAGACCCTGCTTCCCAAGACATGGGGGATTTGAAACAGTACAAAGAGACAAGGAAGATGAAACAACACCCTCCACGATCTAAAGTTAGGGAGCAGGAAAGTGCTGCTACAGCAGAACAAGATCCTTGAGCCCCACAGGGGCTGAAGGCTGAAACACCCAGCTGAGAAAAATGTCTGCTCCTGGTGGCAATTGCTAATGTCCTGGAGGAACACTGCAAGTCTGAACAATGCCAGCGGGTGCTGCAGCAGCTCTCAGGCATCGCTGGCCAGGTGGGTTGTTCTGGCTGTTTGTAGTGAACAAATGAACTCTGCTGCCGTTCTCCCATTTTGATCTGAAAAGGAAGATGCGGGACTGGGCACGATACCTGCCAGATATAGCCTTGGTGGTTCGGGCAAGCTGCAGTGCAAGTTGTGCCACACAGAAAAAGGCAGATCTCTTGCAAGGAGTGCAAGGCAGCCCCAGGACTAGCGACAGCCCCAGAGGGACATGCTCAGTGCCTCGGGGTGAGAGCACCGCAAAAGGGGAGCCCCTGGGGTGCGTAGCTGAGGGCAGAAAACCCCGGGGTAGGTTGAAGCCAGCGCTGCCTGGCCAAAATAAACCTGCTCCTTGTTGCCTAATCTGTGAGGATCCATCGGAGGGAATCCTGAAAAAGCCTCAAGCTGTTGTACACAGTGGGTGAAGGGCCATGTACAAGAGCAGCACCTTGCTTGTATTAACAGTACCACCGTGGTTACCCTAAGCAAGGTTGTGCTTTGGTCACCATTATCACCAGGGTGTGGTCACTTACTGGAAAACTTTCTCACCCTGCGGCACAGAATCTAAAGGGAAGGAGTTGGACTGCATCCCCAGCTCCCCTGGCTTCGGCACACATAACCGAGCTCCCCAAATATTGCTTTAGCAGAGAGTTGGACACAGAGCAGAACAAGGAGGGTGTCTATCTCGCACGGCATGCTGACATGAAGCCCAGTTTCATGTAGTTCAGCATAAAGCATAAAGCAGCAAAAGCATCCTTGAGATTTGGCCAAAATCCACTCGGAGGAGCTTCAGGTGCCACTTCTGCTGGGAGGTCAGGCTGGCGTGTGTAAGGTCAGATTCCTGTCAGAGGCGGCTCCGTTGGCTGCAAGTTGATCCCCACATTAAACCTGAAGTGGTGGTGGGCAGCTAGCGCACCTCCACCTTGGCTGGCTCCGTCAAGACCACGAGCACAGTGTCCTCATGGCAACTATCAAGTTGGGAACATCCTCGAGCATGGGGATGGCTTTCCTCAGCGGGGAGAGCGGACAGGGGCATTCTCCTGCCATGGAGAGTCGGGGGTCTGGACTGAAGCACAGACTCTCCCTGCTGCCATGCCCATCCCTGATGGCAGCCCTGCTCTGGCTGCACCCTCCTGCCCCAGCTCTGAGCCTGCATGCTGGCCATGCTGGCCCCACAAGTTAAAGTCAGCTTGACCATCAGGGAAAGATCAAAGAGTGTGTTTGATCTTAAAGAGAAGGGGGAGTGAGTCTGGGTTGTTTGTGGAAGAAGAGGTCAGACTGGACCAGGAGGGTGGAGGAGGGATCTGGTCTGAGGTTCCTCACCTTCATGCAACTCAAGGTGGGTCAGAGCTGTAAATGTGCAGGACAGGAAAGAGGTTAAGTGAAGAAGAACGGAAAAGGTAAAGCCACAAATACCCCCATATGAAGGCCGGGAAGGGAACATTCTGCTTAGCTGCCTAGGACAGAGGTTTATGATTTTTTCCTATGCAGTTCAGTGGTGTTATCCACTGTGAAAAATCATTGGCCGTGGAGATATCTGATAAGAACAGAGCTGGCATCAGTTGGGAGAACAAAATGTCAAGAATGCATCAGACTGCACCCCCACTTTTACCATTGGGCTGGGAACAGCATGTTGCTTGCCCTTATCTCTAATTTTCCTGCCGGCCTAGCTTCTTTACTGCCTCCTAATGAGTGCAAATACGATGTTCTGAGATTTGATCTTCTCCTAAGAACCCCTTCTCCTCCTACATCTCACCCCCCCATCCTGTGTTCCCTAATGCATAGCCTTGGCTTGTGATGGGAAGTTTAGGGAGCTGGGAATGATGTGAGTACAGAGGAATACCTCCAGTTTGGCTAGCTCTGTACTCCTAGGCCAAGGGTGACATAGTTTTCCCCACAGAGCAGCAGAAGTTGCCATTTATAGCAAAATCTGTCTGCTCCCAAGTGCTTTACAATGAAGGAAAGCAAAAATCCCCTTTCTCACTTTTTTTGGTGAGAAAGGGGATACGAGTTGTGGGGTGCTGAACAGCCTCAGCCTACACCACAACTGTCCAGGGTGCACTGGAGATGTCCCACCAGCTGTCAGGGACAGGCACCAAGAAGAGGAACAGCTTCAAGGGGAACCAGTGGGCTGAGGTGGGACACACCGTGCACTTCCTTAACGTGGCTGCTGCGGGGCTCAAGGGCTTTTCTTCTCCTGCCTGTGCCACATCCCCTTCCAACAAACCTACCCCTCTGACTGTGCCCTCCTGGGAGCGTGCGACTCCCGCCTCATCTCTGTAGGACCCCAACACATAGGGGTTGTGTCCCCACCATACTCGGTGAGTGCAGAAACTCATCCCATGGACATGTGAAGATCTATTTGTCTAACAGTAACAGAACATGTGGCATCTGAGGACACTTTTGTCCTTCAGCAAAGTGGGACAGGCCTCATTAGGGTTGAATTACAGCTGTTAGCCCAAAATTCAGAGAGGGACTGACATCCCTTTGCATGCTCAAGGTTTGATAGGAGTCAAGCTGTGAAAGAAAAGGATTTTCTGTACCCCTTCCCTCCTCAAGCTTCACTCTAGCAGGGTGCCTTTCTCAAACCTGGCCTGGGAGGCTTTGCTTCCCCCCATCCCTTGTGAGCTCTCACATACTTATGGCCCCACAAGGCACATCCTAAGCAGCTCCCCAGGGCTGCTGGCAATTCAGTTAATTTCTGTGAAAACTTGGGCAAAATACCTACCTGTCCCTGTGGTTTTGAGCAGAGGGTGCAAGCCCTGTCCCTGGGGGCTGCTGCACCCTTCCCAGGCTGCTGCTGGAGGGTATCCAGAGCCAACTCTCTGCTCTCCTTTAGGGCACGGCTGGGATGCTGAGCTGCTGGGGGTCAAGCCCCACTGATACCCTGGGAGGGACAAGCCCATTCAAGCCTGAAAGGTGGTCAGGCAAAAGTGTATTAATGTAGCTGTATTTATACAGCTTTATCTGTATTTTATACATCTGTAGCTATAGGACTTCTGTGGTCATGTATTTAAACAACTAGATCTTGCCTGAGTGTTCAGGTGTTAATATTCCACTGATGTGAGTGAAGACAGGGCAATCCTTAAGGATAATATGAACAGAGAAGTCCTCTTATAGCATGGTTGTTACATACCACATATGTTTTGGGGAGGTGGGTTCATACGTGTTGGCTGAGGATCCAGCAACCACGTGCATGCAGTAGTGTGAGCGGAGAGCTTCACACGAGGGGCTAACTCGAGGAGGAGGAACAGAGAGGAGGAAGAGATGATTAGTGCTTCTTCCAAATTTGGTAGTAATTTGGGGATTTCACACAACCTCAGTGATAAAATGAAACTGGCTATGTCATGAGAGCGTGAAAAGGGACCCTGCTGACATCAGTACAAGTTCCTTGATGCCAGTAATGACACATGGGGGTTTAAAGATGTTGATGAGTTCAGACAGCTGATTGCAAAAACACACTGAAATCCAGAATGAAAAAGAGGAAGGCTCAGATAAACTGTAGCTATCTGTTTCCAGAGGAGGTAGTGAGGATCCTGCCTTGACTGCTCTATCTGTGACCAGAAGAGATCTTGCCCAGCAGATCCTAAGGGTGCTCATCCCAATATTAAGTTTTCTTTCCTGCCATACCCTCATATTTCCACGTGACCACCCTGTTTCCACCAGGTTGCGCTGGATGCCCACACCCCTGGTCTACTGTAAAATGAGAAGACTTTGCTTGAAGCCTGCAAGTGGTGTCTGTTGCTTTGGGAGCAATTCAGGCAAGATGGTAATTTTTCACCGAGGAGGAGAAAGATGATCACTCCGAAATATTCTTCTCTCCAAGGAAAAAATCTCTTAATTTCTATTTTAATCTCTCTAGGGATGAATCACCTCCTAAAAAACCTGGGAGAGCAGAGAATTAAGAGCATGTGGGTGACCACGTGTGAGAAAGAGGCGGCTGGGGACAACCATGTTTCAGACTGGCTGTTGCACTGATTTGCTTTTAGAAAGTATTTAAAAAAAAAAAAAAGGAACAGGAAAAAAGTGCCTGGATGATTAGCTGTAATTACAGCTGAAAACAACGGGGAAAATAGCCTAGCTGCTGAAAAGAAAATCCAACTGCCCGCTAAGCCTCTTCCCGCTCTCCTCTACCTGTGGGCCCAGCTTTGGGTGCTGGGGCAGCACCGAGCTGTGGAGAGACTCTTCCCAGCCATTTCAGGTTGTAGCTTGACGATGTGGTAAACCTGCCTGTAGGGCTCCTGTCATCAGATCAAACACACCCCCGCCATGCCATCCACAGGGCAGATGAGTATACACTTGTTGGTTCAAAATCTTTTGTGAATTTTTGAGACAGTAATTCTTGCACAGCCAGGCTTCATGCCTGTGCTGCTCTGTTTTTTTTCTGGATCAGGTGCTGCCTGTCCTCCCACATGTGGGATGAAGCCATGATGAGCACCATGCGATGCTCTAGCTCATTCGACAGAAATGCAGCCCTGTTACCGTGCCTCAGCCAGGCCAGATTTATAATGATGGGCAATGCAAGCAGGCATTGGTTAGATATAAATGATCTGACCCTCACCACCTAATACATTAAGTATTCAAAAAATATGTGGACGTGGCACTTCAGGACATGGTTTAGTGGGCATGGTGGTGTTGGGTTGATGGTTGGACTTGACGATCTTAAAGGTCTCTTCCAACCTTAATGATTCTGTGATTCTGTGATCTCACAAAATAGATGTGTGGATAGACAAGTTGGTGTTGTACTAATTAAGGGTTTCAGGAGGTTATCTGAAAGCCAGGTTTGCCAAGTGGCATCACTACTTCGCTGGGTCGTATGCCTGGGCAAGGATCCACAACCAGAAGATCCTTTGGCTGGTGCTGCTGCTGAGAAGTCGTGTGGAGCTGCATCCTCCACAGCGGTGCTTCTGTCAACTTCTTGGTCTTTTCCCCACCAGGCCCAGATCTGTTTACTTGTGAAACCTGAGGGTAGTAGCCTATGTCCAGCAGGTATGAAGACCAAGGTAAATAACCCTCAACAGAAACCACACTTGTTAGGGAGAGAACGCGTGTTAGATTTCATAATTCACCTTGGGACTCATTCACCGAAGGCTGCTCTGAGCCCATTAGTGCTGATGTCTATTTTTAAACCTGATTCCAGTCAGCTGTGGGTCCCAGTCCATGCACGTGACATGCTGTCAAGCATCCTTTTTTTTTTTCCCTTTAACATTTAAAAAACTACTGTGAATGTTTTCTGCTGGCTGTTCAACCTCCTCTCTGCAGCAGTACGGGGAGGAGCTGAGCTGCTCTGCTTGTGGAGAGGTTTCCCATTCCTCATGGCTGACGGTTTTCAAACCATCCCTCACTTTCTGGCTTGATTCTGCGCATCGGGGATCCAGTTTGGCAAGCGCACTGGACATGGGGATGCTGGCTGGGCGAGCCTCTGGGAGGTGACACCAACTTTCCCAGGCATGGGGACTGGAGTCCCGTGCTCCTTGGGAAGCACAGCTTTTTTCCAGCTATAGTAGGAAAGTTCTGCTGGCATTTCACTGGAGAGGTTTTTTAGTATCTCTCTCCTGATCAAATCTCCCCTCTGGGTTGTTTGAACTGGCTGTTTGCCTGACAGCAGCACAAGCCTCCCAGAGGCAGAGGGAATTTTTGTGTGTACTCTGCAGGAAATTTGAGTCCTTTTAAAGTGAAAGGAAACATAGAAATGCAAGATCCCTTTGCTGCTGTTACCAGAGCTGGGCAAACTGGCCCTATTTACTTTCCAGCCTTCCGAAGAGTCAGAAGGCTCAAAGGTTCATGCAGGTAAATATGTTACTGTGTTTGGGAAGCCAGATGAAAGAAGCAGGGAGACAGATGATCTCATGAGAGGAAAGATGAGTGTGATGAGAGGGACAGGGAGAGAAGTAAAACTTCCCATAGGTACAGACCCTCCACCTTTAGCAAAGTTCAGGGGTCCAGAGGCTCTTGGGGTGGCATGTGGAATAAGGGGGAAAGAGAGGGAGGAAGGCTGCAGAAGATGGAGAGAAGGAGAAGGAGAAGGAGAAGGAGAAGGAGGAGAAGGAGAAGGAGAAGGAGAAGGAGAAGGAGAAGGAGAAGGAGAAGGAGAAGGAGAAGGAGAAGGAGAAGGAGAGGAGACAGCAACATCTGAAGCAAGTGCAGGCAGGGTCTGAGCAAGCCTGCAGCAGGGAGCTACGGGAGAGCACAGAAGAGGCCCCAAAGGCCCTGCACTGTTCGGGAGCTGGTGGAGTATGGAGCTGTGAGTGGGCACTATGGGAGGTCCCTGGGAGGTGTGTTCAAAGCCAGGCTCTGGGGGAGCCTATCCAAAAGACTTTACTGAGTATGTTTGTTTATACATGTCTACCTAATTGGGGTTAATCTGCTTTGTGTTTTGGCTAATCAGCTGGTTCAGAGGCCTAATAGGTTAGAGGGGGTGTTTTGCCCTCCTCCTGTTTTCAGGCTGTGGAGTCAGGGGAAGGCGACCGCTGTGGAGGGGCTCAGAGCTGCCTGCTGTCAGGTCTGGAAGAAAAGTGCTTTATCCCTTGAGGAACGGTGCTGGGGAGCCGGTTCCCAGGAGGGACTAGTGCCTTTCTTCTCACTAATTGTCTCATGAAAACGAAGGATTACCGGGGAGAAAACCCACCTCAGCTAGAGCCTGGCACTGAGAGGTAACTGCTTTGTAGGGATCTGCTGAGGCTCCCAAATCCTGGTGGGCACCATCCCCGGCTGTTCCCAAGCCCTGCCCTCACTCTTCTGCCTCGGGGCCCCACCTCAAGCAAAGCAGATGCGTGGGTCGGGCACACACCTCTACTGTCCCTCTGTCCCCTGTGAACTTTGTGTTCTGGGCACCCTTCTGCACCCATCTGCTCAGTGGCTGTTGCTATTTCAGGTCTCTCTGCTGGCTGGGAGGAGATGAGTCATGGGCATCTCATGCCAAGTCTTCCTTGTCACTTTGGGTTGAAAAAGATGCTGTTGCCATCAGAAGCACACTCTGCCCTCTGAGGATGGACATCAGGACGATGAGCTCAGCAATGTGTCAAGAGCCATTTGTGCAAAGGGGAAGCTTCTGTAAATGCTGCCCCTCCTGCCAGACCTGTGGGTGAAGTGCTTTTTTGTGGGGGCTGTGACGTAGCCATGGGACATGCCACCAGTGGCTGTTCTACCACCTTGGACCTCCTGAGCTCAAGGCTTGCCAAGCAGATGTTTGCTCTAACACCTTTGTGCTTGCAAGGTCAAGGATGGGTCTGACCCCTTCAATGTGCCACACAAGAGGTGGTTTCTAAACCTGTCCCTAAAAAAGCCTTCGTTCCTCTAGAAAACTACTGCAATGCTCATCCCGCAAGTCTCGCAGAGGAGACAACGTGTAGAGTGTCTCAGAAAGCTCCCAGGTCCTAGGAGGGGAACAGAAGGGCACCCAGAGCCTTATTCAGGGCTCATAAGTTGCATGAAAAGGAGCAGAACAAAACCTGGGCTGTCTTCAGGGCCTCTTGCATGCTCTGTCCCCGGCAAGGAGACAAAACCACAGGCAAAACAACACTGGCGGTGCGATGACACCCAGCCAACACCGGGTGTCTGGCGACAGACACTCAAGGTCCGGCGTTGTTTAATCACGGCAGATATGACAACCTTCCTGTTATTCAAAACCGTCCTTGCACCAGCTCGCCTCCAGCCGCCCCGGCCGTCCCGCAGCCCACGACTCAGCCCTGCCTCCCCTTCCCTGCCGGGGGCTGCAGAGGGACCCAGCAGGGACCGTCCGTGGCTTTGCCCCCCTGCCTGTGCATCGGCGTGGCGGGCTTCTGCATGCACACAACCTCTCCCAAAAAGGGCTGCCCTCTAAGCCTAACTCACTCATCCGGGCTGGGGAAGGAGCCTCTTGCCGAAGCCAAGGTCAGGGGAGCGGAGCAGCTCCAGCTTTTCCCCTGCACTGTTTGTGCGAGGCGCCTGCTGCTCATGCTTGGCCGGGCTGCCAAGCCCGCAGGGCAGCGATTAAACCTCCATGCCTGGCACCAGTGCAGCAAATTCAGGTGGTTTCCAGTTGGGCTTTTTCACCTCCCTTCAGCTGGCGAAGATGGAGCGTGCTGCTGCCACAGATGTGGCTACCCTGCGCCTCTGCGTGCTGTGGGGTTGCCAAGCTGGCTTCCCAAAAAAAGCAGGCGGGCTGCAAGGCTTGAGCCAGGCTTGGCAGGCGATGCCTCAGCCTGCAGACACGAGGGGCACGCAGCAGCTTTGTCAGGGGCGCATGGGAGAGGGGTGACTGGGCACCACCAGCGCCCCTGAAGACACCCGGAGGTGGGTGCTGAGCCCCTCCATCATGGGCTGCTGAGTCAAAGCCCCATCTCACCACCCGCCCACCTCTGCGTGGGGAGCCCAAGCGAAGTGGCAGCACCCTCCGGCCGGGAGGCTGTGCCACACCGCGCTCTGGCAGAGGCCAGCTGACGTTGCGTCCGCTGGTGCTCCAAGTCCAGCAGCAGGGGCAGAGGCGGAGAGCCGCTTGGTTCAGCCATGCCCATGGGCCAAGTGGTGGGGACGGTGCAGCCACAGCACTGCGCTCCCACCCCTGCAGGCCCTGCATGCCTGGATGCTGACTTGCTCTCTGCATCTGGATGGAACAGCAAGCACAATGCCCAGGTGCAGCCCGGGCTTATCACCTTCATGATCATAAGTCTAGCTGATGGTCCATGCCCGCTGCTCCAGCTAGGACCAGGCTCTGGCCAGGCCCAGCCCATCCACAGTAGACTCAACATCATGGCAGCAGCCATGCAGTCCCATGCAGTTGATGCTGGTACTATAACTGTGAGTGGAACAGAGCAGGTACTGTTACCATGGTGGTCTCAGCACTGCAAAAAATGCTGAAATGAACTTGTGTTCAAACAGCAGTTCCACTTCTGCACCATGATGGGAAGGAAGAGCTTTGCCTGCCCTTCTTCACAGAGTTTCATGACCTCTCAGGACTAGTACTCCAAAGTGGTATGAGGAGCATGTTCAGGTCAACCATTATAAAAACCTGTAACTTTTTTAGCCCAAACCTTATACTCCGCTTTTGGTGATGTTTAGTAATTTTAGTCTCTAATTACTATGTACTGCTTAGCTTGTAAATATTGACCAACATCTAGGGACAATATAAAACATTTTGTGTTGCCTTCACCACCACCCTGGGCCTGGGTACTCGCTTCTGAACTGTGTCCAGTTTTGGGCCCCTCACTACAAGGATGCTGAGGTGCTCGAGCGTGTCCAAAGAAGGGCAATGAAGCTGGTGAGGGGTCTAGAGAAGTCTGATGAGGAGCAGCTGAGGGAACTGGGGTTGTTCAGTCTGGAGGAGGCTGAGGGGAGACCTTATCACTCTTTACAACTACCTGAAAGGGGGTTGTTGCAACGTGGGTGTTGGTCTCTTCTCCCAAGTGACTAGCGATAGGACAAGAGGAAATGGCCTCAAGTTGCACCAGGGGAGGTTTAGATTGGATATTAGGAAAAATTTCTTCACCGAGAGAGTGGTCGAGCATTGGAACAGGCTGCCCAGGGAGGTGGTGGAGTCACCATCACTGGAAGTGTTCAAAAAACATGTAGATGTGGCGCTTTGGGACATGGTTTCTGGGGCATGGTGGTGTTGGGTTAACGGTTGGACTTGAAGGTCTTTTCCAACCTTAATGATTCTGTGATTCTGTCCCTAAGCATCAGAGTCCCATTTGCCTCAGTCACAACTCCATCGTCCCTTATCCAGGCAAGGATGTTAGAGTCACAGCAGATGTCCTTTAACATTAGCCAGTGCTTACTCCAGGCTTGGCTTCAGCATAGTTTTCTTTCGGGAGGTCACAACTAGACTGGTGAGTGACAGCACAAAATGCAAGAGATGCTCCCAGAGTGGTGTGAGATGTCCAGGTGAGACGTTACTCCTGATCAGCAAGCATAGCAAAGAAGCATTCCCGCAAGACATGGCTTGGACCTAGCTGCTAAGGGGCTTCAGCTACACTGCAGCACAAGGACATGTGAGCTTGCAGGGTGTGGGTTCAGCTCTGGCACAGGCGCTGAGAGGTATGGGACACCCATCCTCCCTGCCAATATTCAGAGCTCAGCTCAACAAGGCCCTCAGCAACCTGACCACACTTTGCAAATAGCTGTGCTTTGAGGAGGCAGCTGGACCATCAGGAGCCCCTCCTCACCCACATCTTTTAATTCTAGCAGGAAGCCGACTACTAAGGCTGTTCAAAGCTGAAATGCCAGGGGGAAGAAGAACAGGTTTTTGGGTGTGTTTTTTTTTTTTTTTTTTTGCATGCATCAGGCGAGCCACACTGATTTTGCAACTTCATTGCAGTGGGACTCTGAGGAACTCCCTTGGCATTTATCAAAAAGTTCACACAAGTGTCATGCCTGGGTGGAACAAATGTGTCATTTCTGCATTACTGCTTCATCATCATCAGATCCAGTAAAATTCATCCCAATTTCTTCCTTCCTCATCTCCCCTACCTGGCTAGGATCACCTCAAGCCCAGCTGCATCAGTCTGGCTGTTGGCCGACCCAACAGCACTGCCTTCCTCAAAAGTAGATGTAGGATCCTGCACCCATGCCCTCACCCCACTGCAGGCACAAGCCAGTACCAGGATGGGGCAAGTGCCCTGCTGGAACAAGCGCGTGCACGCGCAGAGGACACTAGGAAACTCTATCCCTCACTTGGCAAAGCAAGCAGGAAACTCCCTGTCAGAATTTTGAGAACAAGGCTGCTTGGGTCCAAGTGCCATTCTGTGGAAGCCTGTTCTCATTCTGAACCCAGTGAGCAAGTCACAGCCTCCTAAAGCAGGCCAGAGCAGACATCCAGCCACTGGCTCTTTGCTCCACTCAATGCTACATTTGTAGAACATAGCAAAGGTGCAGTTAGAGGCCAGTAAGTTTCCCCAGCTTTAGGCTTTGAAAATGCAATTGCTTGCAAGCAGTTTGAGACAGTAGGCCCTGAGATAGAGAGTGGGATGTGCCAGGGCTTTTAAGAACTGTGTATGCCATTGTCTCTGGGTCAAGCAGCTCTGCCTCCCTGCTACAAAAGTGGGAAGCCATGGCCTGACCCATGCTGTCACCACCACACCCTAAGCAGGGAAGGGTGGCTGCCCCAAATCAGTTTTTGCCTTGAAAAAAACATTCACCTAAGACCATGTGGGGGCATCCTCTTATAATCCATCTTTATTTGTAAAAATCCACATATAAAATCTTCAGTTTCCTTTTACAAAAACAAAAAGGCACATAAAACTACTCAAACTCTCATCCCCATGGACTGATGGTCAGACACTCCCCCACCCCAACCTCCCCCTTGCTTTCTCCTCCAGTCCATATTTCTTCATGTTTCCTTTAGTTTCAGCTCACTCCTGCCCAGGCACAGTTCTGCGCTTGCAAAGATGAAGTACGCACACAAGGGAGATGGTGGAGAGGTGGCATGGGCTGTGCGTGGAATGTTTTACAGGCGCTTTTTAGTAGTAGGTCTCTTTTTCCACCCAACCTAAAAGAAAAGGAGGGAGAAAAACAGAGTTTTAAGGTAGACCAGGTATGAGGTTCCTGAGAGCTCCTTTTAGGCTCTGAAAACTTGCACTGTAGCACCCGAGCTAGTAAGTGACCCATCACAATGGAAAAGTCTTGCCAATTTGTTGATTTGCTGCCGCTTTCAGGCCCTGTTCCAGCTTTTTGGAACTACCCGACCATTAATCAGTGTTTTCCTTCTATTTCAGTGCATTGGTACTTTCATATACTGTGGGAGAATGCAGGGAGAGGGTCAGAGAAAGTCCTTAATCTGAACTAAATGCACTGTTAACATTGAGGAAGGGAAAAACACAGCAAAATACACCCCTGCATAGTGCTTGGCACTTGGGGATCCCTGAAGCATGGCCAGAGCTTCTACAGAACTCAGCAGCATGAAGAGATGGGGAAGAAAACACACAGATTAGCAGTGTAATCTTACCACCAGGGTTGCGTCTGATAATGAGCTTTCTGACTTCATCATACAGGAATATAAGGAGTGAGTACGGGAAAGCACAGAACCACCAGGTTGGCCTGTTTGGGAGAGAAGACAGTGAGAACACAGGCAGCAGAGATGCTCTTTGACTAGCAGAGCTCCAACTTGATGACACAGAAGAGTGCAGGAAGGCTGGCATGTCCCAGCTTGCCAGTGTGCC
>NW_010511109.1:0-17567 GCF_000687285.1 Phaethon lepturus | reverse complement strand
CGGTTTAGCCCAGACTCCTCCAAGCCAAGAATTACGCCAAGTTTTCTGCTGCAATAGGTTAATCCACTTTTGGATATCAATTCCAACACGAGCTGTGTCATAGCACCTTTGTTCATCTCTGTACCAGCGCCTCCCAACCTATCAATCTGGCAATATTTCCTCTACGTACACATAACCTTTGTGCCCACAGCCTTGCTCACTTGAACTGCATTTGGTTTCCCTTATGATTTACACGTGCTAACATCTAGCTGCTGCAGGTATTGGGCAGAGGCCAGCTTTCTTGTTAGGAAATGCTCTCACTTCAGCACCAAACTGCAGACAACACTTTTCAATGGAATGCAAGATGTACCAGGATTTTTTGGCAATGAAAATTTCATGGCACTTAAGCTAGAGGACTGTTCAAAGTTTGAGACTAAACCTTGCCATGAAATGTTGCAATGCTGTTGAGCAATGCTTAAGATATTGGCACCCTCCCAACTGTTAGGAAAGCTACTATGAACCAACTGTTCATCTGCACCTATGTAGCATCTTTCAAAAGATTTTACTACCAGTGCTATTTCTGTGGAAGGTAGAAGGCAGCATAAGAGGTCATCGCCAGTTCTTTAGTAAAGAAGAGTCACCTGACCTATGTTTTAGAGCAATTCAACCAGCTTTCTTTGGAAGTGCAGTCCCCACCCATAAAAATACTACATGCAAGTAAGTACAAGAGCAGCTGCACTACAGCACACTGCTACAACTGAAGTTGTGTTGCTAATTTTTAGTGGGGCACCAAACTGCAGGCTCCCCATAAACATTCCATATGCAGTGAAGAAAAGCAAACCCCTAGTGTGCCACACTACAGCAAAGGATGACTCACACCCTCTAGCCTGAGCTCTTCTCAGTTAAGACTATGCTTTCATGCTCCACAAGCTCACAACTACTTTTATCCATCTCCCCACTCAAGCACTACTGTTCTGCAGTACAGCCTGCTGCACAAAAAGCATGATGCAACTTACTTGAGAGGATACATCCTTAGAGCAACATCCATCCCAGGGCAGTAGGAGAGGAAGGCAGCCAGAGCAGTCTCCTCAAAGAGACCAAATATTAAGATCTTGTTCCTAGTAGAAACAGGAAAGCAGTCAGGGACAAAGTACTTTCATAGGTGGCATCCTAAAAACCACCTAGTTGCTACATGGTAGTGAATGGAAACAGACATTCTGGTCTAGCCCAGAAGTCCATCAGGTGGGGACTATCAGGCGATCCAAGCTGATGACACAGTTGTCACAAGGGTCTTATGTCTGTAGACAGAGATATTCCAGTTCACAGCTAAGTCAAACAGCAATTGCTTTCATCACAAGTTCAGGAGGCAGCTGGGGTTCATGCCACCAGATCTCTTGATACATCAGCTGCTCTGCTGCTGCACAAGGGTGTGTGCTGCAGTGTGTCACCGACTTTGAGGTGAGCTACCTCCCACAGGCAATGCCAGCAGAAGTCATCATTTCACTTTATCTCAGCCTGATGATTGTAGCAGACACTACAAGAAAGAGCACCCAGTCCCTCTTTTATCCAGGCACCAGATTGTTCAAGGCTTATGCCAAGATGCCCAGACACTGCTGGGACAAAGAATTAGAATACCATGTACTAAAGAATACATGGTGTCCAATTCTAAATCCTCCATGGACAGCCAGACTTACTTCATCCCCTGCTGGAAGACAGAGTTTCTTCGGGTTTTACAAATGATCAAGTCTGCCCACTGCACAACCACAATGCTGACAAAGAAGGCTGTATGGCAAGTGAACTCCACTATTTTCCTTTGTTCATAGGTCTAGGAAGCAAAGCAGAGAGCATTTGTTCAGACATGCTGCCTTTGCTCTCTGGTGCTCACACAAAGTTCAGCAAGCATTAGTATTCTGGCTGGCAGTCTCTAAGCTGTGCCTCAAAACTTACCCATTGCTGCCCATAGCTGTCTTCCACATCATTAATCCATCGGTCATCCCACTGAACTCTGATCCCTAACAAGCCAGAAGGCCAGAACCCATTCTCTGCCATGATTACAAAATAGGTGAAGAAACCTCCAAGGGCCTGGATCATACCTAAAGAGATAAGAAAGGATGATAAAACTGATGAAGCTACTTAACAGAAAGCAGTTTGCAGGAGATCCCAACTACCTAAAAAAATTACTCCTTGTGGAGTTCAGTCTCCCAAGCAGCAGCTGTAGAAACTGTAGAAACAGTTTACACTAACATCAAACTCAGCTGCAACCCTTTGCTGAGCAGCTTCTGCTCCCAACTTTGTACAGAGTTACTTCTGTTCTGCCCTGTGCTGTGATGGCATGGTACTCAAGGACACAAGATAAAACTCCCTTTGTATTTTCATTAAGCCTTGCCCACCCCCAACCCTTGCAAAATACAGTATAGAAGGTTCCCAAGGTCTGCTGCAATTAAGCATGAGCTCCTGTCTTGTGAACTGGGCACGTCTCTGTAGCTGCCTTTAATCAAGGCTCCTAATACTGTGTGTTTAGGGATATGCTGGAGAGAATCCTTTACTTCTAATTAAACTAACAATGGGATCTATGTTCTTGCTGAACAAGTCTGAACCAGAGGAGAGCTGGTTGTCAGCCAGTTCCTTTACAGTGCTATGCAATTAAACAAAATTACTGTGAAAGCAATTCAATGGATCAAGCTGCACAAGCCACCGCTATGTGCCACAGGGGCAGAATCATGGCAAATTCTTAACAGCCTGAGGTTCTGGTTTACACATCCCAAACCTCAACCCTACCAAAATAAGCAGAACAGTCACTGACTCAGGATGGTGTATAACCCCCGCTTACCACGGAGTTCAAATCGGTGCCAGAGAAAACAGACCAGCTTACCAATCTGCCCATAGGCCATGCTGATCAGCCGTTCATTCACCAGCTTGTCTGTTTTAGGATTTCTGGGCTGCCTCTTCATGATGTCACTCTCTGCTTGCTCATATGCCAGGGAGATAGCAGGGACCTTTGGAGATGGCAGGACCACTGTTAGAACAGTTTCAATTTTCCACTGTATATAGCCTTCCCTGACCCATGTTTTCAGCCTGAGAAACAGCACTGCCCAAATGCCCTAGCTGTAGTATTTAGGAATGACCTTACCCCCTTCCCATCCCCAGTTTGTGCTTAATGGAACTAAAGGATCCTCGGACTGAGAGCCACAAGACAGGGAGTGTGGACTGAGGGATTATCAAATGGTCACTTATTTTAAGTCTGAACACTACAGAAAGTTATGTTTAAGCATTTTCCTTCCACCTGTCCTTTCTTTAGGGTACCTAGGAACACCCACATTTCTTCTTGAGACAAAAAAGAACATTCACCATGTCAGTGCCCAAGTCAATGCAGAGGATGGTGACTGTTCCCAGTGGAAGGGGTATGTTCGCAATGATGAAGATCAGGAACGGGGTGATTTCAGGGATGTTACTGGTCAAGGTGTAAGCAATAGACTTCTTCAGGTTATCAAAGATCAGACGCCCTGGGGCAAGGAAGAGAGAACAACATAACTCTCAGCAGCAGAAGGCAGCTAAGTAGCTCATAGGCAGCTTCAGTGGTAACACTGAAAGGCAAAAAGCTAGTGCAGCAAATGGAGTTCTCTTGCACGTAAGGGTGAGACTGCATGCTCCACAGCATCACCCACACAGAGTAATATTTTTGCTCACAGTAATCAGGGTTCACTGCATACAGCACTAGGATACGAAGTCCTAGAGAGCCCCTGGAAGTATACTCCGTCTTGCTCCTGTTTGAGAGTCATTGCTCCATCAGAGAGGAAAATGTGTCAGATTTAGCTGGCAAGGATGACTGTAGGGTCACTGTTAGGCAAAAGGACAAAGTAGCTTTTGTTACTCAGCTGCTTCCTACTGTTACCCATCCCAAAGAGTAACTGTGGTCCCAGGGAAAGGGAGAAGACTTTGAAGGGAGGAGGAAAGTGTTTTCAAGGAGAGCAGCACTTGTCACGGATACAAGCTCAAATAAAGGAGAGCTCTCCAGAGGTCTCTATTTCAGAGGGACTCAGTAAGTAACATTGCTCAAGTATGCCACTTTGCCACCACTGTGCACAAGTTGTCAGCTCACCTTCTTCAACCCCTGTGACAATGGAGGCAAAGTTATCATCCAGCAGAATCATGTCAGCTGCCTGCTTGGAGACATCTGAGCCAGCAATACCCATAGCAACACCAATGTCAGCCTTCTTCAGGGCTGGGGAATCATTCACACCATCACCTGTGACTGCTACAATGGCACCCTAGTCACAAAGAGAGAGATAGAAAAGACTTAAATCATCATGCCCATGTTCTGGGCAGAAAAGCTTCCTCCTATCTTTCATGAGATAAAGCATAAAAATCTATTTCACTTTGCTGTAAAGAAACCTCAGTTTCTCCTTGTCCTCCCCCTCACCCTTTTCCCCGTTCTGATCAGGCTTATCAGAGAATTATGCTGCTCTCTCCAAAGGAGATGTTGGACAATCTATAAATATTGAATCATCTTCTCCCAAGCAGCTCCAGAACATCTAGGAATCAAGTGTGTTAACAACTATCCTAGGATCAGAAGAAAGCCTCAGTACAAACTGAAGACGTTTTCCTGCAAGACCCTTGTATTTACGTATTGTAGCGCAGCTTGACATCAGCAGTTGAAGGCTGCTGACAGACTGAGATCTAATCTGGCCCTTTACCTGAGGGCACAGAAAAGACTAAGCCCTGCCACTTCAGAAGGCAGCACTGCTTGGTAGTTTATATATAAACTCCCCCATATACATATATATATTTATATGTATATGTCTGGGGATTTCTCTGATATGAAATCCTTGGACTCCCTCTTTTTACCTGTCGCTGACAGCCTTCCACAATTATAAGCTTCTGCTGAGGAGATGTCCTGGCAAAGACAATTTCTGTGTGATGCATCAGGATGTCATCCAGTTGCTCACTAGTCATATCCTTCAAATCTGAGCCATGAACAACACAAGCTTTAGCATCCCTGTAATCAAGAAACAGTATGTTTTACTTCACAAGCTAAAAAAAGTTTCTCATTACTTGTAACCAGGACAGCCCCATAAACTATGGCTCTTCAGTGCTTTAGGGAAAAACCAACTCCTGCTGTGACTGAATACTCTTGAGTATTTAGGCATCCTCTGCACAGAAGCTTGATGCTCCAAGTTTAAAAGATAGATGGGGAACACAAAGAAAAAGACAAGATGACAGCACCCAGCAGCAGACAAAAAGCCCCATGGAGCAGACTAATTCTTTCTACAGCTTTTTAAAAATGCATCAAGGCAAAGACTAGTTGTTTCCCCAGCTCTTGGACTCTCTGCAAGAAAGGAGCCCCTGGTTCAGGCAGTTAGCTTCCAATGTCATAAGAGATGCTGTGGTCTTCTGCAGGCAACCCTTTTTGCACAGACTGATGATCTACAGATGGCTCTTCACAGGGAGAGCTCACACTATGCCAATTCAGACTATTTCACACTCTTTAGCAACAAAAGCATGCAGTGTTATATTTAGAATGGTTTGGTACCCTGCATGCTACAGCAAAATAACACCCCTCTAACTCAGCATACCATCTCTTATAGGTCTAGGACACTATCCACACGGCTCATGACATCACCCAGTTTAGACAGGGAAATTCCTTCCCCACCCTTACAGCCAGCTGCTGACCTGCTCAGTCACACAGCCCAGTGATCCCCAGCCTGCATGGCTATGTTGTGAAGTTACCCTCAAAAAAATTCAGCCACAATACTTGTCTTCCCCAAGCAATTTCATTCCACAGGGTGTCTCTATTCACAGTTCATAAGCTACATGGCTAACCTCCAGCCCAAACACAGGCTGGGTCAAGCTGAGCAATACAGACAGCCCAGCCATTCTGCAAACAGCCCGCTTATGCCAAAGCACATTTTCTGAGGATGCCTCAGTTCTGCACTAGGCTATGAAGGCAAACATTAACCCTTAAAAGGAAGGAATTCCATTTTCACATTTATTCTGCTTGTAGCTACTGACTAGTGTCAATTCCTCTACTCAGGCCAAGTACTGCTCCCTTTGCTCACCTGCAATCAGACCCAGAAGAGAGCTTGAGAGCAAGAGGGCCAGAACTGGGCTTTGAGTGATCAAATTTATAGATGGTATTTCAGATCTTTTCTCTAAAGAGTATAAAACAGTTAAACAGAGTTTACTTTCAGTAGCCCATTCAGTCTGGATTGTGACTAACACACTAGGCATTTACTTTTTACCAGTTTTCCCACAAACCTGTACGTTATCGTACTAAATAAGCTTGACTAAGTATATGTTTGGGGAAAACTAGACCTAGCTTCTATTTAAAGATCTGGAATCAGAGGTACACTGTTTCCTGCTCTGCAGCAGCATTGCTCAAAACAGTCCCCAAACAGCTACCCCACCCCCCCCGCGCCATACCACTTTAGATACTTTTTCCTGCCTGCTACATTGGGCCAATTCATGGTGCTTGTGCAATGACATGAACCAGGCAGGGCAAATGCTCAGCTCAGGGGGAAAAATTAGCCCCTGAAAGACTCCACCCAGCCAGCTGTTTCTTTCCCCCTGTGCAGGGACAGGCCATCAGGACAGGCCGCTACAGGGCAGAGAAGGGACAGAAGAAACTGCCCGAGTTTTCTGTATAGGGCTTACTCCTAACTACTCCCCATGCACCAGAGACATGCATATTCAAGACAGTCTTGTGCATTCTTCGCATAACTCATGATACACATCGAAGAGCCACAACAGGCTAGGCTAAGAAGATGCCAAGCTTGTCATCTCTAAGGAGAGATGCTGAGTTATTATCCAAGGCAAGGAGAGAGGCAAATGCTTAATTCTTTGAACAGCTCTGGCCTTCCCCACCAGTCAGTACCTAGGGTTGACCTGGCTGACAGGAATGTTGAGTCGAGCAGCAATATCTTCTACTGTTTCATTGCCCTCAGAGATGATGCCGACACCCTTGGCAATGGCTTTGGCTGTGATCGGATGGTCTCCAGTAACCATGATAACCTGAAATGCAAACAGACTGCCATGAAAGCCTCGCTTGTGGAGCAGAGAAACACTGCCCAAAAGGCAGGGTCTCTCGAGACTGGAAAGGCCACGTGGCTATTGTTCCACTAGTGAGCCCTGGCACAGGGCAAGCCTGAGGTACAGGACAGTAATCTGTTACCAGTATGCAAGGGATTGAGGTGACTGGAAGAGAAAGAAGATTGTTAATTCTAAGGCAATAGATCCAGTTCCGCTTCCAGCCTGTGCTTCACTCTCTCATCTGACTTAGTACTGTGTGACATGTGGAACACACCTGAGCGAGATCCCATGCTTTGGGACACCATGCCATCAGCACCTGCCAGTGTCCTAGCAGTTTGGAGTCTAACTCATTTTTAGGTCCATTAACGTACAGTCACTTCAACTCGGAAATGAAGCCTGAACTAGTACTAGTTAAATCCTGATCAATACTTTTCTCACTCACGTTACAGCAACACAGAGTTTAAGGGAAGCCCTCTACATCCACAGGTACCGAGCAAGGTGATTTTCAACTCAGAAATAAACTACCTTGATCCCAGCGCTTCTGCATTTGCCAACAGCATCTGGCACAGCAGCACGAGGAGGGTCAATCATAGACATCAGTCCTACAAAGCAGAGTTTGTCTACAGGAAAGTTCATGTCGTCTGTATCAAATTGGAAGCCTTCAGGGAACTGATCGTCAGGCAGAGCCAAGTGACAGAATCCTGTAACACATCAAACCCATGTTTACTCTGTTCCTGCATATCAGGAGGCAGAGAGCGCGAATGCTTATTGCTTCTGCAAACAGCTACGCAAGAATAACAGGGCAGCATCAGAGGTTTGGCCAGGGCTATTGAGGCAGGAGTCACACTCATATTCAATAGCTGTTAGACAGAGCTTGGTTCACATGCAGCAGAGCAAATCTAATACCATGTGGCCCCATGGAGACTGAAGGTCCCAAATGCTTTCCTTCATTTTCACCTAGGCGACCCAGCCACTGGGCAAGACAAGACCCTGCAGGCTGCCTTTTAGATTAAAGGCAGGACTGTTCCTGTATGAATTGCTGAAGTAACCTTGACCCAACACTATGGTTACACCGTAGGAACAGAGTACAACCCTCCACTTAATCTGTGTGGACTCTGCACTGGAACATGAGGGACAAATCTTTTTCCAATTTATTAAAGCTGCTTTTCCTTACCTAACACTCTCTCCCCAAGGCCTCCCAACTCAAGGTAGGCATTCTGAAAAGCATCTTTCATTTCCTCATCCAGTGGTTGCTCTTTGCCATGAATAAGAATGGTGCCGCAGCGATCCAAGATCCTCTCTGGAGCTCCCTTCATCACCAGCAAGTAACGGGATTCTGATGGATTTGCATTTTTGTGGATAGACAGCTAGGGTGGAAGAAATGAAATTGTTTTAGACACATACTGTGAAGGTCACAAGTAATCACCTTCATTTAGTGTTTTGTGACTACAGTAGCTCAGGACAGTTTGTGATATTCTGCTCTAGTTTTCATTCACCCGCACTTTAAACAAGCTCACAAACTAAGGAATTATCATGTACTCTAACATCAACATGTAACTACAAATGATGCAATGGCCTATTTTGTATCCAAGTTCCACTTCTTAAGGTGACTTCCCAGCAGTTCATTCCTATTCCCAAATTTGAGTTCTTCCACTCTCCGTGCACTACTGCCACACCGGTGGGAAAGCATGTCTGGTCTTTTCTCAGCAGCTGACACTTTAGAGTCAAGGCAGCTCCAGCAGCAGTTACACAGTGTAACCAAGTATGGTCCATTAACCTAAATCCATAGTCTTGAGCAGTCTACAAGCAAGCAATGGCTAGACAAGATTTTGGTGCCAGAATAAGTTTTGAGGCACAACTTAAGTACTTCACACAGCAGCTCTCCCTCAAGAGGGCACATGCTTACCTGGTACTTGTTGGTAGAGTTAAATGGTATTTCCACCACTTTGGGATACCTTTCTCTCATCTCTTTGACAGAACCACAGCACAATTCAATGCATTTCAGAAGTGCAGACTCGGAGGCATCTCCCGCCACTGCTCTCTGAGGAAAGAGACAACTATCAAAGCATACATCCCAGTGTCATTCACCACACAAAAGCAGGTATTTCAAAAAACAAAACAAAAAGGTGTATTCATCTAAGCCTAGTCCCAGCTTCTACATAACATGATATGAGAGCAAAGAATAAATAATTCTTTTATCTAGTGCTGAGAAATACTGCATTTCAGAATGCCAGCCCGAGAGAGCAGCAGTCTTCTGGTGCCAAAGTCAAGAAGCGCTTTTAAAAGGCAGAGAAAGTCAGATAACCAGGTGCAGTCAGAGCAAGAAGGGTAAACTTGGAGAACTGCTCTAAGGTGCTTGCCATGAAGAACAGCAACTGTGAGATGAAGACTAATGACATGCACACAGAAACACTTGCATGTGCTCCCCCACCCCAATATAAGATCAGCTCATCAAGCCTCTGGCAGATGAGACTGAATCTGTCCATGCCTCCTCCCCTGTAAGGTTAGCACTGCTAGAGAGTGTAGATAGGGGTTCTCAGCCCTGGAGATCTCTGTGTGCTCAATGTACTGCTTGAGTTTCCTTTGCTGCAATTTAAACCAAATATTTCTTGCCCTTCTGGTCTCTTTGTCCATGAGAATTTTTTTTTTTCATTTTTGTACTGCTTTTTGATACCTAAAGACTTTTCAAAATTCCCCCCTCCTAAGTCTTCCTTAGATGGGAAGAACTCCAGCTTTTTATCTTCAGTCTAAAAAACCATGATCTGAAGTTGTAGTCAGAGGAGTGCTAGGGAAAAAAGTTTGTTCCATCATTTCTATTACCACAGCAGCAGAATACCCTTGGGAAGAAGTCTGCTAAACAACATGACTAACATTTGACAGATTACAAGCACTGTACAGTTAATTTCAGCCCTGGCTGGGTCGCAGTTCAGAAGCAGGAATCTGAATTGATGTTATGGTGGCATTTGCACCAGCGCTGAACCAGCAAAAGCTTAAAAAGCCAAGACTCAGCCAGTCAGTTCTCCCTGGCAAAGACAGTCACCCACAACTTTTGCTCCCCCGGCTCTGGTGTCTACCTCTCCCAGCTCCCAGAACCCGGTGTTTGTAGCTTTTAAGTGTACAAATGCCAGAGAGAACAATTCTTGGAACAGCCAGACATTGGGAAATGCCTAGTAAAGCTTTCTGGTCTTTCCTAGCCCTGTCTAAAGTGTCTGACCTCCCACACAGGCTGTAGGGAGCCTGCTGTGGGAAATGTGTCTTCCCAGTCTCAACTCCTCTGCCCACAGCACATCTCCCATAAGAGTGCTAGACTGCAGAAAAGATTAAGAGTGGCTGATACCTTTGCTTTGCAGGTTCCTCTGACCCACAGGACATAATCTCACTACCATTATGGGAGGGCAGTGATGGGGAACAGGACAAACATTTCTTTTAGGAACTCACCTTAAGAATTGGTACATTTTCCTGGTTGGCCTGAAACACAGCACGGTTGCAGAGACCTGCAACTCTGGACAAAGCACTCCAAGTAGCTGAGCTCTTGTCAAAGGAGGCACCTGAAAGCAGAGGAAGAATGTCAAAAAGCCCCTCACAAAAAAAAAAATCACGTAAGCCTAAAATCCCACAGGCTGAAGAGCAAGAAGCCTTTACCTCAGAAACAGGAAACACTACAGCTTAGAGCTGTTAGCACACTACATCTCTTTCAATCCTCCTCCCTTCCCAGGTACTTGATGAGCAGCTGATTATTTTAAGAGCCACGGGTGAAACAGCAACAGTGCAAGAGAACACCTCTGCTTTCAAGATTCCAGTAGCAGCTGCATCCAGCAGCAGAGGCCATGCTGATAAAGCCAAGGACTTCTGGACAGATAACATTCTTTCTGAGGGGCTTGTCTTACTTTATCCATCACGCAGGAACTGTATGAAATAGCTCTCAAAGAAAGAATGCTTAAATAAAGAAAGATACTGCTTCTCCCATACTGGCTCCTAAGTTGGCTTCAAGGGAGATGAATTGAACAGTTAACTAATAAGCTAAAGTACTTTCGATGAAGTGAAATCTTCTAGGTTTACTTCTACTCCAGCCAAGCCAACCGTTGCCAGGCCAAAACCAACTGCTTCCAAATAACGCTTTATTTATAGCTTGTTACTTTGCACCAGTGTGCAAAATAGACCAAGAACGGTAAAGCAGCTTTTTTAAGTGGTTCAGACAAGCACAATATTTTGGAGTGGTTAGGGTGCAGCAGCACCACTGTAAAAAGTTTATGCTAATAGTGTGTTGCAAGCACAACATTTCTCAAGGTAGGAAACTCCTGAATTTGGTTGTACTAAGCAGTTCTGGAGAGCGAAGTACCCTTCTCAGTTGCACAGCACACCAAGATTTCAGATTCTTTATCAGTATCTGGAAGAAACTGCCCATTGAAGACTTACAGTCACTTCACTCATTTCTACCACTCTGCAAACACAACCAGGATGTTCCAGGAAAACCCCTGTTCAAGGACAGCCATCTAGTTCAACATGGGAAATGTCCATCTATGTCCAGTCTCAAGCAACTTACTATCAGGGTCAATACCTCTGCTGTCCACACTTTCAGCAGACTTAAGATGGGGCAATTTCGTCAGATACATTTTGGCAAAAGTAATCAGGTACTCTGAAGTACGTAACGGCAAATACTTCTATGTACAGGACAAACAAACACAAAGGGGCTGAACATTCAAGAGGCTCAAATTCCAATGAAGTAATTTTGAGCAAAAGCAGCCTATATGGAGTTTAAGGACTAAACAGAACTGTGGAAAAGTGCAAAGCTTTCTATGTGTCACTTCAAGTCTTTTAATGCTCATTGTAGATCATATGTTAGAAGTCCTTGCCCTGTGAACTTCACTTGGGCTGGAGAGCTAGAAACACAGGTTTTTTCTAGGTTCTTTGAAGTACAGGTGTACAGGAAACCCCAGGAAAAGCCATTTTTTAATGAAATGTCTCAAGCACAAAGAAGTGGTCTTACCACTCTGGTTCTCTGTAGTATCAGCCTCATGAATCTGATTGTCAAACCACATGTGCGCAACCGTCATGCGATTCTGTGTCAGAGTGCCTGTTTTGTCCGAACAGATAGTGGATGTGGAGCCTAGGGTTTCCACAGCTTCCAGGTTCTTCACCAAGCAGTTCTTACGAGCCATACGCTTGGCTGTTAGTGTCAGACATACCTGACGACAAGGAAGAACATGATAGGTTAATGTGCTTGTGCACTAATACACTGCTACCCAACTCACTGTGGGCACAGAATGACAACCGGCTTACGTGCCCTGCAGTGATTCCTTAACTCCATGTTCACCCTGCCAGTGCAAAATGAACAGCAACATTTAGGTCCAACTGCTAGGTTTAAATGATGTATTTTCTTCATCACAAAAACCTCCAGAAAATTAGTCACAAGGCTTCAGTCTCCTGTTTCTCACTGTATTAGGAAGGAAATAACACTCCATGGACTAACATTTCAGTTGAAGTTGCAGTTGCCTATCATAGGAACTGTCAAAATAAGTGGAAGCGGGCCACGTATGAGAAGGCACAAAATAGCTCTGGTGATAATAGGCCTGCAGCTTACTGGTGCAGGAATTGAGCAGTCCCAAGTACCCTTTCTTACCTCATTCCAGCTCCCAACTGTTCATTCCTCAGCTCAGTTGCCACTCTGCTTCCTAAGGCTGCATGGAGGCCTCTAGCCCTGTCCACCACCACCCTCTACACAGCTGAGCACACCTAGATATTCCCACCATCTCTTTGGGAAACCAAACTTGTAAGAATCTCTGCCAGGTCCCACATCAAAAGCTGGGACTAGAGTGAAGCTTGCTGGATGCTCTGCCAGCCCATCAAGGTTGGAGGGGCTGGTGTGCATATGGGTGTAGAAACCCTGACAGTTGTAACAGGAAGGCCCCTTCTCACAACAAAAAAAGGCAAGACAAGTCCAGAACTCCTAGTCTTGCTCACTTCAGTTCTACAATGCCAAGCTGCTGTTCAGGTCTAAGTTAGGGACCCATCTTCATTAAACAAACAGCTGCAGAACACTGATTGGGCAACTAGTCTGAGTACACCAAATTTATAAAGCCTAGCCCCACACACATGCCACAGAGTACCTTCCATTACTTTAGTGTTTACCTCTGTGAATGCACACTGAGTATGAAGCAATCCACCTCCTTAAGAACCACATACATAACTCATTCAATCTTTCTTCCAGCTTCACTCACCGTGACCGTTGCAAGCAGCCCCTCAGGGACATTGGCAACAATGATCCCGATCAGGAAGATTACAGCCTCCAGCCAGGTGTACTCAAGGATGAGAGAAAGGATGAAGAAGGAGACACCCAGGAACACAGCCACTCCAGTGATGAGGTGGATAAAGTGCTCAATCTCCATGGCAATTGGAGTTTTCCCCCCTTCCAGTCCAGAAGCCAGACTGGCAATACGGCCCATCACAGTGCGATCCCCAGTGCTAATGACAATGCCACGGGCAGTGCCTAGAAGAGAGACAGGCTTTAGAAAACAAAAACCCTTCCCAAAACACCCTAAACTGAGGTTGCTCAGCCTGTCCTAGAGTTTATCTTGGGCAAAGCTTGTTAATGCAGGTAGGCATTCCAATGGCCAAAGTCAGATTTTTTTTTTTCCACTCTCTAGCAGCATGAGAAATAAATGGAGAAAAGTGCTGCACAGGATTCTTGTGTAACTGGCCAAGCTGTATGCCCTCTCCCTTCTATCCCAGGGAATCAACTGCCAATTGCAGGGAACTGGAGGAAGCAAGCCATCTTCAAGAAGTACACACGGCCAAGCTGTATGCCCTCTCCCTTCTATCCCAGGGAATCAACTGCCAATTGCAGGGAACTGGAGGAAGCCATCTTCAAGAGTACACACTGTCCTCTTCCCTCCTTTAAGGTGAGGCCCATTTTCTCTACCTGAGGCTCTTAAGATGGAGAATATCCTTCAGTTTTGCTGTGTTGGGTTTTTTTGAGGGGTGGGAAAGAGCAGGGGAGAGACTGCTGGCACAAACCTGTCAGGAGAGGACACAATAGGAGTTGGGCAGAATTCTACACCATCACTGAACAGTAACACCTTGACACCCTGTGGGTGTGGAAAAGATGCTCTGGGCTTCAACACAAAGAGTACGTACCACCATACTCAGAGCTGCAACAGGAAATTCTGCCAGAGATGTTTGAAACTCCTGCTTTCTGCAGCAGCTGTATTTCTTACAGCTCTGCCTAACCATCTTGGTTCACATTATGTTACCTGCACTTTAACACTGCTGTAATAAGGCAGTGATGGTCAAAGACACACCACATAGCTGCTTCTCTAGGAGAAGCAAGAAAGAAAAAAACAGTAGTGTTGTAGCATCATCTTTGCCCACTGTACAGTATTGCAATTGGAATGGGCAAAGCCTTTGCTGCGAACTTCCAGCCTGCTCTTGCATAGTAGGAGTAGGTTACCTGATACACTAAACTCACACAGTGTTTGCATTGCTTACCTATGCAGTTCAATCCCTAGCATTATTAATACTTCAGGGAAGTAGGAGAGTCACATACCTTCCACACAGTTGGTGGAAAAGAAGGCAATGTTCCTGGTCTCCAGCGGGTTCTCATTGGAGAAGTCTGGAGACCTGGTCTGAGGCTCTGATTCACCAGTAAGAGAGGAGTTATCCACCTACATGAAAGAACAAGCAGGCAGATGCCTTCAGCAATGAAAGCAGATAAAACACTAAGCACACCCCCCACCCTTCTCTTCCACTCCACCACCATTAACAGCATAGAAGACATTCTTTGAAACCAGACTCATTCATCATACTTCATAATGAAGTCTTCAGACAGCCTGTCACTGCTGTACCTTGCAACCATGTGCAGATATGATACGAAGGTCAGCTGGAATCCTGTCTCCTCCTTTCACCTCCACAAGATCTCCAACTACAACACCTTCAGCATTTATGCTGATCTTCTCACCGTTTCTGACTACAAGAGCTTGCTGAAAGACAGTAAAGAAACAACTTATGTCAAAAGCAACTCTTAAGAAGGGGTTCAAAAGATCTGAGTATCTTAATATAGTTGTGCTATGGTTCTACAAGGTTTGTACTTGTACTGATTATCTCCAATATGTATGTTATTTAAGTAAAATAGCCATTTTTCTTTTCTTGATATTAAAGTTGCTTGTTGCCAAGGTGACAGTAAGATAATTAGGTATGATACAGACTCCATGAAGGAATGTGAGTTTTAGTGCTTATCACACTAGTTACTGAGCTCCCCAGACTATCGAGAAAGTGTCCTACGAATGTTAATAAGCTCATGGAACTCACAGGGTGCCAGGAACAGCCTTGGCCTATTAGCCTAGTTACCTGGAGCAGAAAGAGGAAGGAGTGTCATAGACCCCTTGAAAACAAGAGCTAGTAACCCACACTAACAGCCAGGCCTTTTGCAGTTGAAGCTAATGTTTAAAACAGTTAATAACCTTAAGCAAGCTACAGCTTGGCAGATCAAGGAAATGAGGTATTCCATACCTGAGGTACCATGTTCTTGAAGGATTCCATGATCTTGGAACTTTTTGCTTCTTGGTAATAAGAGAAACAGCCAGTAATGATAACCACAGCTGCCAACACAACACCCAGGTACAGCTACAAGGAGCAGAGAAAGTGAGTCAGAGGACAGTCTGCCTGAAAGGCTTCCAGTTTGTCCAGATAAATTGCTTGGTATTTAAGTGCCCCATTACAAAACATGGAGGTACTTGCAGTTTCCATACATTTTGTATGCAAAGGTCACCCACAAGCTAGTGTTGTTAACACAACATGAAGGAAGTCGGCCATTATTTCATTATGTGGAAGCACTCCAAGACATATTAAGCTCACACACTGAATTTCCCATACTTATGGGAAAAGCTTCTGGACTGAATGCTTAGAGGAATTTAATCTGCTTTGAGCCAAACAAGCTGCTCAGCCTGCCTTTGAGGTGAAACAGACATTATTACTTACATTATCTTTGTTGGGCTCCTCCTCCATCACACTTTGTATGCCATAAGCCAGAAAACATAGAATAGCACCAATCCACAACAGGAGTGAGAATCCTCCAAAGAGCTGCCGACAGAACTTCACCCATTCAGGAGTGGTGGGTGGGGGTGTCAGGGAATTTGGGCCATCACGAGCCAAAATCTCAGCTGCACGTGCAGAAGTCAAACCCTAGAAGAGAGGTTCCTTTTATAAGCATTGTGGCAAGACTGACTGGGGAAGGTAGCTCTGAGTTTGTTCGTGTTCTACCACAGCAACAAGGAGATGCTAACAGGTAATGGAGATCCCCACAGCTGCCAGGGCTCTGCAACACGAGTGCAGGATGTGAAAGCTGAATGCCAAGAGAAGAGCTACAGGACATTGGATGCTACTTGAGGAGCCTGCAGGCCATGAGGCTACAAACACTGAAGAAGGGCAGGACAAGCAGCAGACTTTGAGCTCTTGAATAGCCCAGTGCAATCCATCCTATCAAATTATGGAACAAGTGAAAGCTGGGGGCCATAAAGATGATGACACTTTGGATTGGACTTCCAGGAAGTTCAGCTTTCAGAAGCCAAGGTCTTTGAAAGAAATATGCAAGTCTCTGCTGTCACAGAGTAAAAGCAGACTTGTTGCTATATGCAATCATGCAAAAAATGCATTAAGCAAACAAGAGCAAAGGTGCAAAACCACTGTAGTATTTCTGCTCTGGACTTTGAGGTTAGCTAGGACATTTGCACACCTCTTACTATAAAAGGGTAAAATTTTAACTGCTACTAGCCATCATTAAGTCTCTGGGCATGTGCTAGCTCACTAGATTACATCTGCAATATAACAAACATTTGCCTTTATTATAAGCTCCTTGGGAAAAAAAATTAATCCAAGAATCAACTTGACCTTGGAACAATTCAGAGGCAGATAACAATGACTTTGTTAGAAACAAAGTCACTAAAGTGTTGCAGCCAGGCTGTACAGTGCGAGGATGAACAGAAGTATTTGTAAGCTCAATAGCTCTCTCAAAGCCTGGGAAACTTAACTGCAAGAGGGGAGATTAAACAAAAAAGGAAAAAAAAACAACTCAAAACCAGACCACCCAGATCTCCCTTTGTGAAGTGCTCCGAGACAAGACTGTTCCTTTTCAGATCAGGGCAAGGAGGGAGGGAAAACAAAGTCCACCTACCCGACTCAAGTCTGTTCCATATTTACGATGAAGTTCATCGAGGCTCAGCTTGTGGTCATCCTGAAAGACAAGAAATGGTTGGAGGGGAAGAGATCACAGTCCCTGCACGCTGATCAGCAAGAGCTCAGCGGTTCCATCCCCCACCCCAGGTTTCCTATCTGTAACAATTTGGCAAGATAGAAAAAATCTAACTCATACTCTCTGTGAAGAGAATCTCAATCTCATTCCACAACTCAAAGCAGTCTCATCTTTAGCATTCGTGTGACTATTTGGGTACAACATGACACCTTTTTTAAACAAACTTTGACTGTATCTCAGTGCAGTCTTTACACCCCCAGCAGATTCTGTGAAGCCTCTGTTTTTTGGGGTTTCATATTTTTGGGGGGGATGGGGGGGT
>NW_010511108.1:0-21179 GCF_000687285.1 Phaethon lepturus | reverse complement strand
CCCTTCCCTCCCTCCCTTCCCTTCCTTCCCTTCCTTTCTGATCCTAAATCTGCGAGTGAAGTAAAATCACTGAGACAGCTTATGCGGACAGAGACTTCTGAGGTCAGCATTCATGGCAGAATCCATCAGCAGGTAGCACCTACCTTGTCTGGGGGAAATGAAAATGAGTGAAGGAGCAAGCCTGGGCTTCAGCTTCAGGTGAGAGAAGGCTGTTGTGTTCCCCTTCCCATCAGTGCCAGGAAATCCAGGATCAGGATTCTTTTTCTGATCCCACAGTAAGCCTTAAAAGACACCCCAGCTTAAAAAAACGTGTAAAACTGCTTCAGGTAGTTTAAAAGAGCACAGAGGTTGTGCTATCCACTGATGGTGAATACCTAAAACACACAGAACTTGGAATGATAGTCATGCACTGGTAGATGACAAGTTGTGGAAGGAAGTCTGCCTGGGAAGAGTTTTCCTTTTTTAGACAGCATACTTCTATCTCAGCATACTCTTTTCCTCCCTACTGTTGTGGATGGAAGGGGGCTATAACTTTTTCCATGTGAGGACCAGATGTTGTAAGCAAGGAATTCTGGTTTTATGTGCTGACATACCACATAAAACCAGCTATCAATCAGACTATAGTTAAGCAGAATGACTGAATGTGCATCTATGGCCTATGCCATTCCACATGTGAGTGCACGTGGACAGTTACTCCATAGAGAGCTACTGGTGATGTGAGTTCCTTATGATCCAGAGGACACTGCAAGATTATCCCACATAAATGACTTGTCTAGAAGATTCAAACCAGTAAGTAGAAATATCACAAAGAATTAAGATACTGTGCATTACTGTTACTCTGGGTTTTACTCTGAGCTTGGCTTTGTGTGCATGCAAGAAAGTATGGACTTACATTGAAACGCTCTTGCTGTATTAGGGAGATCCACTACACTGACAAGTCTGTCCACAAAGAAAGCAGCCATCTCTCTCAGAAGGCAATATTTCCCTGTCTTCCATTGTGCAAGTGTTTGGGAAGGTCAGGAAGCTTGATTTTGCCCTTGTGGCACCAGCTGGGAGAAGATCCCACTGGTAATACAAAGGTAAGAGGTAGAGGAATAAGTACTGGCTGGGATGTAGTGTCTGTTTGGGTTGGGGTTGCAACCCAGTTTCTTGCCAGGTCTTTGAATGTAGTGTCCCAGTGGCTCAAGAATGACTTTAGGCATCAAAGCTGGAGTGATTGCTGAGTGGGAGCATAGGTCTGTACATTGAAATCCAACTGTGCCAAAAGAATGTGTCCCTATATGATCATTAGGGGTGGGAAGAAATGTGAATGCAAGCACAATAAATTATTTTTATACTGTTGTGCCTGAACAAAACAAATCTAATGAGAAAGCTGGTCATCAGCCAGCAGCAAGGTACCAGACCAAATGCTCCTCCAGGGTGAAATACGTGACATTCCCAGCTGCCTGCTTACTATTTTTCCTTTGCCATCATCTCTCTGGAGCCCACTGCATGTATTTATTCTATTATTCTACAAACACATGCTGTCTGTGAATCCTCAATTACTCACTGTAATTATAATAATAATAAAAGAAGCTGAAACACGTTTCCCTGAAATACAGATATTTTGCTCTGGCTGGGTAAGGGGCTAATTAGTAACTATTCACTCTGGCTTTCTGCACCTTTAGGCTTTTTTTTTTTTTGACAGCACTATTAGGTTTGCTTTTTCTACTCTCTTTCAAAATCTTTAGTTATGCAACTATTAGAGATGGAAAGGACTGTGGTTACCAAACTTTGTCCCCAAGATAGCTGCCTTCACATTATCAAAATGTCTTTTCCCAGTTCCATTTATTGTCTCAGGTAATATTTATAGCTTTTTAGTTCCTGAAGAAAGTACAGGTTTTGGACTGGTTCTGTGTGAAACATTTTAGTTTTACTATAAGCTTTTAAAAATAAAAACAGATGGCTTTTGCAAGAAAAGGAATTTCCTTACAGAACATTGTTTTTAGATGTGTAAAAGGTAAATCTGTACACAAGACAATCTGTGAAGTGCTTTTTGAGCAATTTTAATTTTTATTAACACTATTTGTCAAAACAGGAGTTAGGGTGGCTGGGAAAGTAACAAAAAATACTATGAATATAGCTGCCATGGTGATAATGATGATGTGAGTACTTGGGTTCAGTCTGACATGAATAGGTAGGGAAATAGTTTTTTACTTAAATCAAAGGCTATCAGAAAACAGTAAGTTATTCACTTCCTTTTTGCCATGTTGATTGAAGTAGATTTATTAAAACTTTCTGTGAAAGAGAAATTCTTCCCTAAGTGAGATCTGCTGTTGATGCCACATGTTTGTTAATAAATGGGATTGGGATGTGTCTTCTAGAAGGGAATACATTATCCCTTTTAATGGAAATTTCATTACTGTTCCTTGGTTAATTACTATAATTGCTTAATTTTTCCTCGGATTTTGATCAGTGGAGCTTTCAGAGGTCAGGCGAAATAATGACTTGTCTGCAAAATATTCTAGAGATTTCTTTCTGTAATCGTTTCATTGGCTTTAAATCAACATCTGTTGTCATGGCTCAATGCATAAAATTTTACTGGGCTTACCTTCAACTGCAGAATGTGTGCTTTTTCCATCCAGAGAAACCAATGCTTTTAAAAGCAATGGCTGCAGTAACGGGTTTTCAAACTGTTCTCTCTGTAGAAGAGATGAATAGAAGTAGCAAGCCACTTACATTTTGACAAATAAAAAACTGTGCCAAAATGAGGTGGGAAATATAGGACTTAGATTTATACTTCCCTTTTGAGAAATTTTTGACCTTTCCTTGGACTGCAATTCTGTCTTAGGCACTAACATGAAAACCATCTTCATTAGTATAATAATTAATTGCATTCACAGAGTCCCTGTAAATAAAAGCTGCAGCTATAATAAATACTAAGAAGATTCTGAGACTACAATTCCACATTCATTTTTTTTCCTAGCATTTGAATCAGTAATTCCTTAGATTTTTTAGAGGTTTCCCTTTACCATTAAGGTTTTGGACCTCATCAGTGCTGTAGATGGAAACATTAATTCTGTTTTTTGATTCTGCTCCATTGTATACTAAAGACAAGGATTTGAAGTTCTTATCTCCCCTAGAAACCACCATCACAACATGTCAATTTGTTAGTTGGAAATAGTCATTGTCCTTTGTGCTTTGACCATTTCGGCCTCATTATTTGGGCTGTTTCTGTTTGTCCTTCCCCAAAAATGTTTGGGTTTTTTTACCAGTCAGTTTCTGTCTCTGAGGCTTTTGTACTGCTTTATTGAGTGGCTAACTTTGCTTCTAAAGTGGCAAAATAGCATAATAATGATATAACATTATTAGCTATTTATCTATCTATCTGTCTATCTATCTATCCTTTTCTTTATTCATCTGATGAGTGATACATGTTGGTGATCTAAATGCTAACAGCTCGTCAAACACATCTGAACCTCCTGATCAAAATCTTTGGGTGGCTGTTGTTAATCTTCCTATTTTTTCCACATGTACAAACAGCACTGTGGAACCTTACCCCACTTCAGAGATACGCACAGACTGTTGACAGCCAAGAATATGTGGTTTAAAAACTCAGTCAATCTCATAGAGACAAACCTGTGGGATGACTAGTGAAATGTCAAAGAGTCAACCACTATTTTCAGTTGTTTTCAGGCTGAGACTGAGTAGAGCTTACTCCCTTTAAACAAAGGCAAGAGGGTTGTTTCTGTAATGGGCTGCTTTGAGAGCCTCTGTTTAGACCAGATTCTGCATGGAGGTGTGTCCCTTTGGCTCTTCTAGCTCCCCTCTGGCAGCAGCACAGCAACTTGTGACCTCTCTAAAGGACCATACTGGTGTAATAGCTCAATTCTTTTATAGGAAGCTTGTGCAACCAGCTGGGAACTATAGTTGGGAAAGACATTTTTCCTAGAACAAAAAGAGTACTGAACAACAGGCGTCTGTATACAGATCCAAAGGTCATGGGCTGCAAAACTAAGGATAGACTTAATGAAGTTGTGCATCAGCATGAGAGACATGCAGTCCTTGTTGGTTCTTCCTCTTCTCCTGATGGGTTGTCAACTTACCATTTCCCCATGTCTTAAAAAAGGGTCTACTTGTGTTTCTTCTCCCTGATGTTTGCTCTAACGCAAGTTAACTGGTGCATAGGTGAAGCTCCTCTTTGTTTCAGACTGTTTTTCTCAGCCGTTGCCCTCTCAGCCTTGGGGCTGAGTTTCAAGTATATGAAATCATGGTTTTGGTAATGCACTACTTGTCAAATGGCCTATAATACATGAGCTTACTTTAAGCCAGCTGAGGACAGACATCTGCATCTTGAACATGTGCGCAGACGTTTGAAATATACAGCAAGATATGGCCAGGGAGTGGAGAGGAAACAATGCTGGCTGAAGTGTGGGTACAGTTCTTCTATATATTATAGCTAATTTGCTCCCATGGAGACATATATATGAATGCTTATTTCAAGTATGTGTTCTTTACTCTCATCATTATGTTTTGCTACAGCAGTTCTCCCCTGAAGAGATGCTGGTATTCCTTAAGGGAAGCTAGTGTACAGGCTATTAAATTCTACACAGTAAATCCACTACTCTTATTACATCTCTTTGGTAAAAACAAAAGAGTCAAAACCCAGGAGTTAAAACCAGAACAATCTTATTAGAAAGCCCCTGTGACTTAGCAGCCAAAATACCATGAACAACCAACCACACAGAGGTCAGTCTACGCCGCTAAGTACTAAAACTAATTCACTGCTTTGTTTGTTGTAGGGGTTATTTTTTATACCTTTACCTTCTTTCCTGCAGGGGTGAACCATGTTTGGCTTTCAACTCACAGTTTTTTTCTTCTCTCCCTGGAGTATCGGCCTGTGGCTCGCCTCCTCTTGCCTTAACCTCCTCCTCAGAAATTAGAAGCTGGCTGCATTTTGGCCTCTATTTCCAGACACAGTCTTTCTTGTCCAGCTAATCATGATTTTGTCTTTTAATTTCATGTACTAATTCACTTAAAGAACAATTTTTTTTTCAGCTGTGGAGACCTACTTGTGGGTGTGTGCATTGACAGCACAGACTTCATAGTTCATGGGGTCTTTCAGCTGTGATGGTGAGGGTGGGATGAAATGTTTTGTATCTATTCCCTGTAACGAGGTTCAGATACTACTATTAGTCTGGCACACCTTGGCTGTTACGGAGGAAAGCATGAGGGAACTTTAACCCCTATTATGAAAATGATTCCTCCACGTGGTCAGAATATGGCCTCCCCACATTTCAGGGTGTTTATTACTGAATGAGGGGACCTTCCCTCTAGCTAGTATTATTGTAATACACTTGAGTATGGTAATTTAGAGAAAGTACCCTTAGCTAACTAGTCTAGGAGAGTAATGCTAAGACTTCATCTTGGAATTGGTTGAAAAAAGTAGTGAATGGGACCTGAGAAAATGTGTGAAGACTTAGCAGCAAAGAACAGATCTTGAAAGTGCACTCTATGATTTTTGAAAAAAGTTATTTTTAAAGGGCAACCAAATGTCTCTAGTGTTGATGGATAAAAGGGATTACAGAAAATGCAGGCTACAGCATATACTAGATATCCCTCAAAAGCCAAACATCTCGAAAATCAGTGTGCACTTCAGGTAATTCACAGATTGCTAGGCTTTAAGCAGAAATGTCAGAATTAATTTCCCTTTTTACCACTACTGAATTATATACTTTTTTAAATTTAGTTCCTAATATTCTGTCTTTAGTCCTTTCTCATTTCTTATTGCTCGAATATTGTGCCAAGGAACTTTTTCGCAACCCGCAGCATCTTGGGTGCAGTGATGCTTTTTTTTCTCGATAAATATGCCACTACTTCTCCTGTTGCTAGCAAGCACTACTAAAATGAAGCAGTTAGTTTCTTTGTCTTTTCTTTCTCTTAAGGTTACATTTGCTGGCAACTCCTTTGCTAGTGCTCTGTGTCACCTACCCTGTAACTCTGGCTGCCTACCTGCCCGCAGCTGCCACGCTTTGCTGCAGAGGTTTGTGCTCTTTGGAAAGCGTGGCTTCTCCTACCGTGCCCACTTTCAGAACGTGGGGGGACTGTCCCCCAGGGCGCTGCAGGTGCTACCAAACATCGTATTTCTCTCTTGTGGGAAAGGCCTCTTCTCCCCACCGCCGTCCTGCTGTCTCGTACTGAAGAAGCTGTGCTCTGGGCGCCTGAGCTCACAGGAGAGGCAATTTGCCTTGCAGTATGTTGCAAAGAAGTTGGGAACTGGTCAGGTGCACAAACCAGCCCAAGAATGCCTTTCCAGTACTTATTAAGCAAACCTGAGCAAAGATATTTCTTCACCAGTGGACAAAAAAGTGTGCCTCAACTTGAAACCAGTGTGAGAGAATGCAAGTGATGTAACAACACTTTCACTTCCATATAGCTTCATCTGTCACCCTAAAGTACTGATACGAAAATATCATTAACAGAACAGATGCATTTTTGAACTGCCAAATGCTATTTCTGACTCTGATTCTAGGCATTTGTTTCACAACATTGCCAGTTGGTAAGGCATATTCCTTGTGGGCGAGGCTTTGTATAGCCAGAAGGGCTGGGAGAGCAGACTTGCTTAATTTAGAAGACCTTTTGTTTCCCCCTCATTTCCTATCACGCCCTTTCAGAAGAACACTTTCCAAACCCTTAAACTGAAAGCCTGGGCTTTTACAAAGCTAACTAACTCCTGGCAATATGAGATCATTTAGTAAACTGAAGTTTATCTGTCTTCTTTAGGGGAGAAATTCTCCATTACAGGCTTAATGTAATACAGACTGCCTCTTAACAGAAATAAGATACTTCCTAACTGGTTCAAAAGCAGATCTTTTTTGTAATCACGAGGAAGCAGGATTGCTCTCACTTCTCAGAGGTTTGCTTTGCAGGTGAGCTTGCATTTGGGAACTAGGGCTATGTAGTACCTTTTTCATACTCTTTTTCTGGGTGGTTCATGCTCTGCAGTTTCCATGGGCCAAAAAGCTGCTACTGAGCTCCGATTTTGCACAGAGCATGTTGGGAACGGAGCTAAATCGTCACCATCCCCTCCTTGTGCACATAGGAGAGAAGGCAGTCTGGAGAGCTGAGTTAAACTGGTTTAGTTCTGCCAGTTTGTCAGCTTCTGCGGTGCCTGGAGCCTTGCTTAGGTCTAAGGTTCTGTAAACTGGGTGGGGATACAAACAGGTGTTTTGAAACAGGGTCAGAAATACTGAACACAAGTGATGAGGGAGGTGACTCAAATCATCTTGTGGGGTATGGAACCACATAGGGAATATCTCTTTTAAGAGCAGGTGATCATGCCCTTCCTCTTTGAGGGAACTGTGTACTAGACACCATTCTTGTAAAATGCAGGTACTGTCTTGGTTGTAAGACTGTGAGCTTTGTGGTATAGACTAATGTTTAAACCACCCCTCCAGAAGTACATGAGGCTGGATTCTCATCTCTCTTTTACCTGAGGGACTTCTGGTTCAGACTTCCTGGGGAATCACTTTCTTATATTTTTGCTGAAGTAAAGTATGTCAGCAGTGCAGAGAGGAGGACCTGCGTCGCAGAGATCCTTGACCCACAGAGGAGCTTCTGACCCACAAATCCCTCTCTTCCCCACTCCAGTGAATGCTGGTTTCTTCACTGCACAATTTCAACAGCAGGCAAATCTTCAAGGAAGAGCAACCCCTGTGGCCCAACATTTGCTTTAGAGAGGCTGTAGATGGGGTTTTGAATTCTCTTTGTGTAAGGAGAATGTGAATCTTTGTCTCCCATTTCCTGGGGGTTACTTGTGTCGCTGAGCTTGTGTGCATTTTCTTGCAAAGAAAACAGAAACAGCTGTACATGTTCCTGTTTTAGGCACCAAATTCCACCAAAGACCTTAATTTTATTTAGTCCTAAAATCTTTTTTCACACTACGGCCTTTTATTCACATTTTCTGCTATGAGTATAAGAAGGCAAACATTTGAATTGATTATTGATTGTTAGTACAGGTATTATGTTAGGTAATTTTAGTCATTTAAGCTATATTTTATAAACATGACTTAGTTGCTGGGAGGACAATTAGCTGAGGAAAGTATACTGTAAGGTACTTAGTTATGGAATGAATATAAAGCATTTTGCAGATATAATGCATGAAACTTTTTTTGAAACCTCAACATCTAAATTTCAGATGACTGTGCAATATGTTCTAAATTTTAAATTATCAGGTTATTTTTGAAAAATTGGAAGCACCACACTTAGCATGACTCTAATATGACTGACCCCCAGACATGATACATTAACTGGGATCACAGCAGACTATTTTATGACAATGATTTAAGGAAGTAACTGAATATTTTTGAAAGGAATGGGGAAGGAAATAAAAAAGAAATTAATACTTAAGCCATCAAGCACAAACATTGTTCCTGTTTACATTGCAGATTCTTCAGAACCTGTTTTGAATCCTTTCCATGAGATACGGTATCACTTGAAGAGAAGAGAAGAGAATAGAACAGAACAGAACAGAACAGAACAGAACAGAACAGAATAGAATAGAATAGAATAGAATAGACTAGACTAGACTAGACTGTTTCAGTTGGAAGGGACCTACAACGATCATCTAGTCCAACTGCCTGACCAGTTCAGGGCTGACCAAAAGTTAAAGCATGTTATTAAGGGCTTTGTCCAAATGCCTTTTAAACACTGACAGGCTTGGGGCATCGACCACCTCTCTAGGAACCAGTGTTGCAGTGTTTGACCACCCTCTTGGTAAGAAAATGCTTCCTAATGTCTGGTCTGAACCACCTCTCGGACAGCTTTGAACCATTCTTACGTGCCCTATCACTGGATACCAGGGAGATCAGCACCTCCCTCTTCACTTCCGCTCCTCAGGAAGCTGTGAAGAGCAATAAGGTCGCCCCTCAGCCTCCTTTTCTCCAAACTAGACAAACCCAAAGTCCTTAGTCACTCCTCATAAGACATGCCTTCCAGCTCTTATTGACACTTATCCAAAGAGATAGCAGAGGAAGTGCACTTTCAGGCTTCTTTGGTCACTGAATCAAATGGATGCAGGACTGAGATTTAAAGCCTCTGTGATTGAGTTGAAAGAACCTTTTTATGAAGGAAGCAATACAAAGAAAGTATATTTATCTGTACATCTGTGGAGATATGTATGGATATTTCAATTTCTTTGTGTCATGACATTGAGAAGAGCCACAGCAAGACACCTGGGTGAATCAGACAGCCATAGCATCATTGTTCCTTCCAGGCACCAGGCACTCCTTTCAGCTGCTGCCACCACTGATGTCCCTCCTCCCTGGCAGCAGTAATGGCTGATGGTATCAAGGTAATTTTTCTCTATTGGCCACCTCTTCGCTGGGATTTACAAGGCAAGGGCTCTTTTTGCCATGTGGTACTGTAGCTCTGGCACCAATACGTCAAACTGAAATGACTGCTTCACAGGCTATGTCAATTTTGCCTTCTCTCTATATCTTGCTTGAGTATTGTCAGAAAATCTTGCCTTTGACATGCTGAGACTGACATTGGTTCCAAAAGAAGATTACAGGGTTTGAGCATGAACAACAGTTAAATAAAGAGTAAATATCTGGACCATTTTGAGAACACTCCTGAGCAGCAGTCATGGATTATTCTGTTATGAAAATCTACTGCTGTGCATTTTCAATATAAAATATTATTTTTGAGTGTTCAGACTTTATTTGGCACTATCAAGGGGATAGTGCTAACCTCTGAGGATATTTTATTATCAACCCCCTGTTTAATTCAGATTGTCTTCCAGCAATCAGAGGAATTTTCACTCAGTTTTCACCATCTGATGGCAGAAAGCTGGCAGATGGTACTCAGCACACAAAGCCATGTATACCTGCAAAGTTCACTTTCATCAACTGGAATGAGTGTAGATTTTTTAGTTTATCCCAGTGCTTTGAGTAAGTGGATGTCCGAGGTTTATGCACAGAACTCAGTTTAACATTATTATCTGTGGTTTATTGGTTGGTTAGTCTAAGTCAGCATTTTCTTGTCAGTGTAAGAGCACTAAGGATGCTTCAGGTTGGGATGTCTCAAAAAGCTGATGCAAGTTCACTAGTCTATTGCAGGCCATTTCCTTCACCTGTGGTTTGCTCATCCTTGCAGTCCTACTGCATCTGATCTCTAGAATAGAACTGTTAGTTTGTGGGATTAATAGATTGTGGTGGGTTGACTTTGGCCAGCTGCCAGCCACCCACCCAGCTGCTCTCTCACTCGTCCTCCTCCTCAAGACAGAGGGAGAAAATAAGATGAGAAAAGTCTGTGGGTCAAGATAAAGACAGGGAGATTGCTCATCAGTTACTGTCACAGGCAAACCAGTTTTGACCCAGGGAAATTCAATTTAGTTGGTTGCCAGTTAAAACAGAGTAGGATGGTGAGAAACAAAGACAAAACTAAAACCACCTTCCCACCACCCTCTCCTTCTTCCTAGGCTGAACTTCACTTCTTAATTCCTGCCTCCTCTATGTCTTCCTCCACCCTGCAGGGATAGGGGATAGGGGTTGTGGTCAGTCCACAGCAGTTCCTGTTTGCTGCTCCTTCCTCCTCATACCTTTTTCCCTGCTCCAACACGGGTCCTATCTGTGGGCATAGTCCTTCAGGATAAACCTGCTTGAGCTTGAGCTCCTTCAAGAAATAACCATTTGCTGCAATGTGGGGTCCTCCATGGACTGCCGTGTGAATAGTTGCTCCGGCACGGTCATCTCCAAAGGCTGCAGGGAAATACCTGCTCCACCATGATCTTCTCCAGGGGCTGCTGGGGAGTCTCACTCCAGTGCCTGGAGCACCTCCGCCCCCTCCTTCCTCGCTCACCAGTCTGCAGGGCTGGTTCACATATTTTCTCGCTCCTCTTTCACAGCTGCTGCGCAACTGTTTTACTCTGTCTTAAACATGTTTTCCCAGAGGTGCCACCATCTTGGCTGCGGGGCTCAGCTGTGCCCTGCAGTGGGTCCATTGGAGCTAGTACAGGACAGCCCTGGCCTCTCCTCACAGAGGCCACTCCTGCTGCTCCTCTCCACTGCCAGCACCTGGGCACCTGCACCCAATACATCAATATCGAACAGAAAATGCAGTTGAAAAAGCCTCCACAATTATTGGTTGTATTGCAAATCAAGAACAAAAGCCCGGTTCTGGACACATCTGCTCCTTTCACTTTATTTTTCTTTGTCTGACCCTGAATGTAACTTTCTTCATTTCTGCTTCTCTCTCAGGTCTGCACACTTCTTTCCAGAAGTGCAAGATGAGCAAGTCCTCTCCACCCATTTCTTTCTCTGTTCTACTTTTTTCCCTGCGGTTCTACCCAATCCTGGAAATGACTTCTTTCTTCCCATGCAGGTCTCAGCACCGCTCTCTGCCCTCCCGGCCCTTTGCTGTCAATGTTTCCAGCCTGGGAGACCAGGGACCCCTCTGCTCAATGAGCTTTCTCATGCCCCCTGATACTCCTGAGCCACCCAGACAAAGTCTTCAGTAAAGACCCCTATGTATAGAAAAAGGCTGAACAACTGATTTAGGTCATTTAACATAATTATTTAAAAAAAAATATTATTCTTCAGTGACCCTTTTCTTTGGGCCTATTCCCAGACTTCTAACAAGCCCTAGTGCAAGCTCCTCTAACGGGAAACGCTGCCAGTCTCAACCCCTTATTAACCAGCCAGCTCTCGCTTGCAAGGCTGTGCTGCTTTCATCTGCCTGCTTATCCACACGCCAGCAGCTGCCTTTTATCCAAATGCCCTCCTTTTTCGGAGGCTCTGCTGTGATCTGAGAGGAAGCTAAGCGCAGACGAGAGACCTGAGCCTCCATCGGTTCCTCTCGGCTTGCCCTCTGAGACGGACCACTCTGTGCTGGCCTGAAGTGCTTTTTTCTCTTTTCCTTTTTTCCTCATTTCACAGACTGGCAGTTAAGACAGATTTAGCTGTCACACCAGATGATGCGATTACCCAAATTGCTTGGCTGTGGTTTCATTTCTCAAGTAAATGAAAATGTAAGACTGTAGACTGTAAGACTGAAATGGTACATCAGTGAAGCAGACTCTACATCATTCTTTAAAATTCAAGTGAAAGCTCAAATACATATTTAGCATGGTGGACAATATCAATTAATTTTGAAAGTGACTAGCTGCAGAAGTCCCTGGGACTGGGAAGCTGGTTTTGCATTGGAAGACATCTACCCTAGACTTTCAATGCCACCAAATACTGAGACCAAATTTAAATGCCCAGGAAGGGACACTTAGTCAGAATAATTAATGTGATTGATAGGATTCTAAAGGGGCTGAAGATATTTCTTGCTGGCTTTAGAAAACTGTGTTAAACTACACAGCGTTATCTTGGCGCTGAGGGTCCCTGCAGAGCTGAGTGCTCTCATGCTATACTGGAGAGGTGCCTGTGTGGTTTCAGACTCTGTGAAAGTGGCTTTTAACCGCCTGTTTGCAACTAATAGCTTAAAGTAAGGGCGCTGCGGTGGCCGGCGGCCACGGGCTCCTCTGGGGTCCATCAGGGCAGGGCTTGTCCCACCGCCCCAGACCCCAGCCCTGGGCACGGTGTCAGGCTGGACCAGGACCTGGGCCCGCAGGTGGGCTCTGTTCGGCAGGGCCCATGGCTGGGCAGGACAGGGCTGTGGGGAGCTGCAGACTGGCCCTGCAGCGGCATCGCTGGGGCAGGGGCTGATGGCTCCGGGGGGGTTGAAATGGGGTCCTGGGCCATGAGCAGGGTTGGGGGAGCCCTGGGGATGGGCAGGGACAGCCAGACCTGGCAGTGCCTCAGGGACATGACACTGAAACAAGTTGTTCTGTAAAGCTGTATACAGTACAGCCTGTCTTTTTGTCCTGGAAAACTTTCTATACAGCAATACTGATAAAGGGGCTCTTTGGGTATCCATGTTTATTCTGGTTTCAGCTGGGATAGAGTTAATATTCTTCATAGATACTGGTGTGAGGCTGTGTTTTGGATTTGGGATGAAAATAATGTTGATAACGTGCTGATGTTTTGGGTTGTTGCTAAGCAGTCAGGGACTGTCCAGCTTTTCACGCTGGACATTTCCTGCCAGCGAGCAGGCTGGGGGGGCGCAGGAAGCTGGGAGGGGACACAGCCAGGACCGCTGACCCAGGCTGGCCAAAGGGATGTTCCCTACCATAAGACATCATGTTCGGTATATAAAGCTGGGGTGAAGAAGAAGGGGGAGGGGAGGATGTTCGGAGTGATGGCGTCTGTCTTCCCAAGAAACCACTACGCGTGATGGAGCCCTGCTTCCCTGGAGATGGCTGAACACCTGCCTGCCCATGGGGAGTGGGGAATGGATTCCTTGTTTTGCTCTGCTTGTGTGTGCGGCTTTTGCTTTACCTATTAAACTGTCTTTATCTCAAACCATGAATTTCCTCACTTTTACCCTTCTGATTCTCTCCCGAATCCCACTGTAGCAGAGTGAGCGGGCGGCTGTGTGGGGCTAAATCACGATACACATAAATCATGCATCTGAGTTACTACAGTTGTATTGTCAGTACAAGTATCCACCCAGGCCACGTTCTCCACCGCCTTCATCCTCATTCAGGTTGTCAGTGGGTGTGAAGTTGCCGGTGGAGTAACTCCTCTCATCAGCAAATGTTTTTTGACTAGCCCTACCTTTATTCAGATAGTTCATATCAAGTTTAGGTGTAACTGTTGAAGGACTGAAATTGTAATAAAAGGTAACGTAAAGGTGCTGCTGAAGCAATGGAATGTGGAGTAACAAACCCATCTTAGGGTTTAATGTAAAAAAAAAAAAAAAACTATGGAAAGCAATAAATGGTTTTAGTTACTCACTAGGCATTTGTACTGCAGCTGGGTTATCCGGAATTACCTGATTGCTCATGGTCACTTATTAGACTATGTGTGACAGTTCAGTAGTATGATCTTTGTGTTATAGCAGTAATTTGAAAAGAAAATTGCTTTCAAGTGGACATGAAAAGTTTTCTTAAACGGTCACACTCATTTCTCCAGTACCGTAATGTAAGTCATCCTCTTTGAATCAGAAGCTCACAATGGCATTGTGTCTTCTGTAAAAGTGACACTTCAAACGAAGCCATATCAAAGTGCTGTTGAATGAACACATAATATCTTCATAGACACAATACAGCTATCTGCTGTAATTATCTTGGGAGAATTAAAAAACAGGCCCTGTGCCTACTTGGGGAGTAGATTCTGTTTGAATAAATGTGTCATTTGAAGAGTTTAGTTCAAATCTGACTCAAAAAGTTTTTTTAAAAAAAGTGTTGGCTTGAAATGTAGATGTTTAGTACTGAAAAAAAGTACTGAAAGTTCCAAGCCTCCAAGGCTAAACCAAATCAAAAAATCAACCAAATCAATAAGGTTGTGAACATAATCGCAGTTCAGTACTGTTACAAGCAGTGTTAGGTCTCATGGTAAGTAGATACTGTAAGATCCTTTTATTGTTTTCCTTGCGTGTAATTTTAGCTGGCTGTATGAAGTATCTTGCTTGAGATTTTTAAACAGAGAAAGTTAACAATTGCCTCAACTCATATTATAAACAAATACTGTAAATAAGTATTGTTTGCCTTTTTCAGTGCTCTGCACTTCAAGTCAACTTCTTGTTTAGTTACTTAAATATTGTTTGAAAAACTGAATTTTTGTTCAGCTAATAGGAGTCTGAGACACCTATTTTTCTGAAAATCCTGCCCAGGAGCATAATTCATGGAAAGAAGGTTTTTCTCACATAAACAAACTCTAAACTATATTTTCTCAAAACAAACTATGTTTGTTTTGCTATTTTGTGAACAAAATCAAACCACTATGCAAGCCTGTCTCTCACTGGCATACCGACTGCTTCAGTGGAATTAATTCTCCTGGGTGCTTCTATCAGATTTGTTCACTTTGTTCCTGAACATGAAGTTCAGTTCAAAACAACAGAAACAGAAGCAGAGCTTTTCTTCTTAGGTTTTGCAGTAAGTGACTAGAAAATATTTTGTTGCCACAGGCATGTGAAGTTCTGTGGTTCCTTCCAAATGAAACATTGATTGTAGTGTTGTCTGTGATTTTCAAGGGACTGGTTTTTCCTTCCAGGCTTATTAGCTTCTGGTAGGATCCAAGATGAACTTATTTCTTCCAATGCTAAGGTACAGTTCTGCCCCCCAAACACTTGTAAATTAAAGCCAGGCAGATGAAGGAAAGTCCCAAAATCTGAGAAAAGTATTTGCTGTTATACATTAATATAACAGAGTTTCAAGAGTGACTTCAGTACAATACAAAGAAGGCTTCACAAATCATGGCTTAAAGAAACTGCTGAAGGAACAATATCACGAAATATATGGAGACATTAGTATGTGAAACAGGAAAACTTATTTCTTGGAGACTGCACAACAGCTAAAATGCAAACCAAATTTACAGCCAATTAGGAGATAATGTATGGAGATTTACCCATCTGCTGACATGCAACAAATGCTGGCAGACTTAAAAGTGAAACTCTTCCTAGAAGCTTTATTTGTTCGAGAATATTTTGTGCTCTTCCTGACTCTGCTGCCCCAGAAAGGAAATATTTTCAAAAGAATGCTCCATTTAATCATAACTAGTGCAAACCGAAAAAAAAGAAGTTTTTAGATGTCATTTGAATTTTATATTGACTCTTCTATATAACTCTTAGGCTCAGCTTGAAATCTAATACTGTGACACAGATTTCAGCTATATTGCAAATGCATAAGATCTGCATTTCTTACAAATTTACACAGAGAACATGGCAAGTTCTGTTGTCCTGAACCGATTAAAAATGGAGAACAACAGGCAGTTCTCATAATTTACAAGCCTGCTGTCCCTGTGCTTTGTCTTAGATCCCCATATGGAGCAGCTTTTCCCGCACTTTGCTGGCTGTCTGGGTATTAGACAGTGTAGTACAGACAGAACGGTAACAGCCGCCAAGTTCCTATCACTGGTTTAAAGACATAACCTCAAGCCATAGGTCTAAGTGTTGCTCCGGCATCATGACACGAACAAATGCTTTCGGGATGTTGTTCTAAGTGTATCCGCAGGTAAGACCAGGTAAGCTACAAAGAACAGGCTGTTCCTTCCTGGTGACATTCAGTAGGAGTCGCTTCCTGACAGCGCTTGGATCTCATGGCACTCCGAGATCCAATGTCAGTAACTGCAGAAATACTCGCAAGTCAGAGAGAACAATGTGGGATTAAACCTGCCGAAAATTTGCTGCCTACGTGTTGACGCCTCGTTTTGACAAGCTGGATGGAAAAAAAAAGTCTCACTGGGCCATAACCGACATAACCACAGCTGATCCGTGTTTTGCAGGTAAATGGTGGCTGGAGGCTTGGGGGTGGTGCTGAGGAAGGCAGCGGGACAGCTTGGGAAGGAGTGGGCAGGTGCAGGTTGCCCTGCCCTTGAAGTGGGGACAAGAGGAAGGGGATGAAAGGTGGGCTGTAGGACTGATTTTGTATCTTAAGTTCTTATCTTAGGTGCCCTTACGGTCTTAGGTCGAGGGTGAAGCTGAGGCATGGGTAATGAAGAGGAGCGAGTGAGCAGAACTGCTCACCAACTGCTTGGTGAGCAGTTTGTGCCCCACACAGGCTGTCCCAGGGCTCCTGGTGTGGGTCTGGGACCGTGGCAGGAGAGTGTCACTGCTCCCAGCCATGTCCTGATGCTGCGGCATAGGTGGGGCAGTGGCAAACCTGCCAGACAGGCTGCAGGTCTGGGATGAGGTTGGCCACAGTGCCTCATCCAACCTCCTCGCCTGAGGCTGCTCTCCCCTTGGCACGGTCGGGAGGCCAGGCTTGGTGGCGAGGTAGGAGCCCAGGTCCCTGTTGCAAAGCGACGTGCTGGCGGCGCAGGGCTGAGAGCTAGGCTCTGTCTCCGAGGGTCTGTGAGCAGCGGCTCGCCCTCCTCTCTCCCTCCGGGCCTGGAGATGCTGTGAGGAAGGTTGGCAGCAGCCGCGTCCTGAGGCTGCTGTGCAGGTGGGGGCAGCCAGATGAGGGCTGAAGCCAGCCAGGTCCAAGTTACTCTGTTTCCTCCAGGCCAAGCCATCCCTGTCCCAGGACTACTCTGAGCTGCCACATGCTGGTGTGGTAGAAGAAAGCAGTAGCCGGTGGCCCCATCTGGGGCCTGCGGTATCCATGGCCATGTCCACCCCCAGCCTGGGCTCTCTCATTTGTCCCTTTCCTGTCTGAAGCTGCCAGTGTCTCCACAAGATGAGTAGTCCTTTGCAAAGGACTGTATACAGAATTTTGATGGTATATTTTACTGCTGAGGTTTGGATTTTAGCATGAGTCTGTCTTGAATGTTCCTCTGCAGTGCTAAGTGTATGTTCTTTAATGATTACTGCTCCATGTTTAGAAGTTACAGGCTAATGTTTTTTATTGTATGTATTTTATTAAAATTTACCCTGGGAGATCTCAGTCTGAACATGGAGACGTTACATCTGTAGAGTTACAGTGGACTTCCTCACAAGGTGCAGGGACTTCTAACACGGTGGAGGCTACTTCGCTCTCTTAACTGTGTCTGTTTTAGGGATGCGGATGGAAAATAAAGTTTTGAGGGAAGGTCCATTTAGTAGATATTTCATGTGTTGCATAGTTAACATAAGGGCTGCCTAAATCACAATTTTCTGTCCAATATTTTTTATAATTTTGAAGCTCATCAGCTGTGTGTGTGGGTATTATGGTACTGTAGGTCTTTTTTTTGCCTTTTCTTTAATATTGTATAATATTTTTTTTTTTTTCCAGGTCTCACAGTGATTTCTTGCTGTGCTTCTTCACATTTGTTCTGCTTTTGACAGAAAGGAAAAAATCCTCATTAAAATAAAATACGTGATTATATCTGAACTCCCTTTTGAACTTGTATTTTATAGATAAATTTTTTTTTAAATAAATACAGAGGTTTGAAAAATTTTCATTTTAGTATCTCTTATTTCATTTAAGATTTTTTTTTTGCTCAGTTCTAGAGAGGCTTTCAGGTTTATTGTATCTTTATCTTTATCTGTAAGCCTAAGTCCACCTGAATATGTATGGTTTGGTCTATATTCCATATATCTTGAAATTCCTGTTTTTCTTAGTGTTCCATGAGAGTAAATTCTTCTATTTATCTATGAATTCTCATAGATTTTATCTCTTCCTCTCCTTCTTGTTCTATCTGTGCCTTGGTTTTCTCAGTTTCATGGTTGTCTCTTACTAAATATTCTGTCTCCAGCACAGCTGAATAACTCCACTGAATTATTGTGAGGTTAATTCCTCACCATATGCTCTGAAGTGCTTCAGGAGGTTTTGTGGTTGAAAACTGTTCTCTGCCTTAAAGTTTTGTGAGTTTTGTATTATTTTGGCAGGGACAATTAAAAATTTTCTCACTAGGATTTTGTAAATTACAAACTGCCTTGTAACATCCTTCCAGACTGGCTAGCTGGTTCCTTATCCAGGTGACTGACTTCCTTGGAGGTCTTTAAATTTTCCCTCTGGTATTTTAGTTTTTGAATTCTTTGTTGTGACATGTTTAGAAACTCGTGGCTTAATCAAAGTTCTTTTGCTCTCTGTGAAGCTTATTATTTTATTAAATCAAACTGGCCCAGAGACTTTCAATGGGGAGCTGGCAGGCTCAGGAATTCCCTTTGCTGGTCCAGACATGGATTTGGGGTTTTAAAATTCAAAATCTGCCTTGGAAAAAACTCTTCAGTCACTAAAAATGGCTTTTAAACCAAAATATCTTCTTCTCTTGGACTCACACTCCGAAAGTTATTTTTAAAACTTAGAGAACACTAATTGCTTGATTTTAAGGGACTAGATGTTAAAAAACACTCGTGAACTCACTTTTCCAGCAAAATCCATGTCCGTATTTTCTGCTTTATCATAGGTTTTTATATAAATGTGCAGATTAGAAACAAATGTTCATTTCATTGTGATTTAAACAACAGAATTTTGAAGTAGTATACACCTTCAATTGAAATTACCGATACAAAATGAGTTGGCATAAACTCATCTCTGGCGTGATGCAATACTTGCTGCAAACGTTTTATATCTGAATTTTTCTGAAATGACAAAAGATAGGTAAGATGCAGTTATTTTTTTACTTGCATGAAAATCGTCAGCAGAATTAACTTCATCAGTAGTATTTCTGGAGGTCTGGTTGGCAAAGATTTGTGTGCATACTTAGTTTTTATGCGTACTTTGGTAGCCCTCTGAAAATCACTGGCAGTATCCTACAAGCATAGTAATACTTTGGGCATATTTGTTAGTATTTTTAACTCTGCAAACTGATGTTACACAGCACCCCAAAGGTGTGTTTCTATAATCTTAATTTTTCATGAAGTGTTTACCAGTTCCAGTTTGACCTGGCACAACAGAACATCTTCTTAAATGTACTCCGTAATTCTGGGCTTCGGAATGCAAAAATCATGGGGTCAATGATTGCATTGCACATTATGAGTGTCCCATTCACATGGAAAATGGACATGTAGCAGGCACAGTAAGGGTTATGGGGGCAAAACCTTGCTAAGAGGATGTGAAGAACAAAGGGGGCCCAACAGCAAAGGAAAACTCCAAGGAAAATGGTCAGAGTAATGGCTCCTTTCATGTTAGTTCGTTGGTGGACTGTGCTGGTTGGCAGTGAGGCAATCTTTTTAGCGTGAGATCGAGCCAGGAGGAACATATGGACATAGAGGCACAGTATAAAAAACATCATTAGAGGGAACAGGATGGTGAAAGGAATGACTGTTGCTGCTTCATAGGAGAAGAGGGCAATGGCAATGCTACTGCCAGCACAGAAAGTCCAAATGATTGCCAAGATAACCAAGGCCCTTCTTAGTGTCATGATGTTATGGTACCTCAAAGCATAGAAGATAGTGATGTATCTGTCTGCTGCAATAGCTAACAAGCTGAAAATCGACCCCAATAAAGACAGAATGAACATGGAATCCATGGCATCATCCAGCTTTTTCTCAAAGTCCCCACGACGTGTCAGGTACCCCATTTTGCACAAGATGATAAAGATGTTCTCCAGAGTTTTGTACAAGCTACCTAACATGTCTGAAATGGCTAAACTGCAAATGAAGAAGTACATGGGCAAGTGCAAATTCTTATTTCTAACTACAGCAATAAGCACAAGCAGGTTTTCCAGTATTCCAGCAGCAGCAACAGTGAAAAAAACTTCCTCTGGCACCACAACCTGGGTGCAGTCAGTGATATTTAAGGAGAAATCACTTATATTTTCAAGAGAAGAAATGCTTGTCTGCCCTGGGTGTTTGATTAGGTTGGAAGGTCTTTCAGTGCTCATTTCTTCTGGTCATGGAAAGATTCTGGACTGTTGTTTTTCAGGCTTGTCTTTATTTGAAGCTGACTTGTCAGTCAGATGATTTTTCTTTTGGTGAAGGCTTTCTTCTTCATCTGGAGCAATTTTAAGACTTAACTGAAATGTTTTGAATTTCTCCTACAATAAAACATGTAGAAATATAAATATAAAGAAGAAATTTACCACACAGATAGGCAAAAATAGACATTTGAAATATCACCTGTGGCAATGGAATGAACATATATCATCATCAGAGAGAGGCGAAGTTGGTTTGCATAAAATAAGAGCTGCTGCAAACTTCGCTGAGCCTTAGAGGAAAGCAAAGTGTAAATTCTCTTTTATCTTCAAAGCAATTTTAAAAAATATATGTAGTTTTCTTTACCAATGAGCATTCCATGCTTACTGAAACTGATCCGACAGACTTCAAGAGTTTGACAATCTTTACTGGCCCAGCTGTTTGCTTTGAGAAAGTCTGGTATTTCTCATAAGATTTGCAATATTATTAGACACAGACGAGACCAGTGCCAAGATAAACTGTTGTCCAGGACAGTAACATGTTTACCACCACGCTGGTGACGGTGAAATAAAATACCCCCAATTTAAATGTGAACATTTGTAAATATTGATATTTTTCTGAGGTATGTTAGATACTAGTGGGAGGCTTCTTTTTCATGTACATTGAAACTGTCTTTTGATTTGATGAACATATTTCAAATGCAAGGTTACCTAAAAGACAAAATGTTTATTTCAGCATCAAGATGATGTTTTTCTTTCTCCATAATGATTCTGATCTAAAATACTTTAAAGCATATATGAACCTTTCCAAAGGATTAGGATTTTTAGGCATTTCATTAATGTGGATGCTATATTCACAGAATCACAGAATCACTAAGG
>NW_010511107.1:5698-6796 GCF_000687285.1 Phaethon lepturus | reverse complement strand
CAGGCAGACAGAGATAGATAGCAATTAGGATCTAGAAGCAGACTGGGAGATAAGGAGTCGCTGAAGATTTACTGTATGTGTATGGACAGAAAGAAAGAGCGAGTACATTGGGAGCAGAGAGGGAGGTGTGTACGCACAGTAAATCTCCAGTGATGCTGTATCTCTGGCTGCTTCTGCATCCTAATTGCTGTCTCCTTGGCTGTTGTGTTCTGGCCTCCAGCCACTTTCTCTCCATTTCCCTTCCTACCTCCAACACCACCTTCGTGAGCCAGGATCAGCCCCCGTGCGCTTGCGGCTGGGCAGGGTGCTGCTCTGCCGGTGTGGGCTGGAGCGGTTTTCCTGAGCCTGCTGTGATTTATGCTCCGCTTTCCTGGGCCTGCAGTGAACCCAGGGAAGCAGAGAGGAGCTGTAAACGCTGTGTGCTTGCTCCTTGTGCTAGGACTTTGGGGCACAGCCGGGTGACCTGCATGGCTCGGCTGCCCTGGGGTGTTTTCCCTGGCAGACCCCTTTGCACCAGCTAACTGGGAGCCAGGCAATTACTTATGTAATGGGGGAACTCAAGAGGTGTTTGCGATCATCACCCTGGGGATGAAGGGCAGCCCCAAGCACCAGCTCATGCTCTCCGCGACAGCAATGATCTTTGCAGCATCAGGAGCGTTCGGTCACGGCCACCACTCTTACATTTGCTTTTAGGATCCTGTTCTTCACCCAGGAGCAACCTGGAAATGTCTGAGTGTTTGGGAAGATCTTTCCTCTCCTTGTCAACATTCATATCCGCGTAGTTTCACGTGTGATTTTTCTTGGGTCAAATTCTATTTGCTTTAGCAATGTGAGTAGCCCCAAGGACCCTCTCACAAGGAGGATTTACCTCTTTAGGTCAAAAGGATGGTGGTAGCTGCAGTATTGCACTGAACCTTGCGTGGCTTTAACTTTTATGGATTTTGTTTCCTGCCAGACAGGAATAAATACCTCTTTGAAGTGGAGTATCTTATTCTTTCATGCATCTTAGACATCATCTCCTGATTTGTTCAAACTCATATTAGTATACCAGTAATGCTTAATTAGAATAGTTTTATATCAAGTAAATATTTTCTTAAA
>NW_010511107.1:3490-5667 GCF_000687285.1 Phaethon lepturus | reverse complement strand
TGTAGGGAAGGAAAAACTGCAGGAATGGAAATCATACATCATTTCATTATTAATGGCGATGTCTAAATAAAATGCAGACCTTGTCATATTTAATGGATGGCTGAGTCCATTCTGCTTTAAAACACAAACTGGGTTTTTTTTAAGGTGCCTGCATAATTTCGGCCAGTTTAGGTGGAATTTAATATTTCCATAACTGTGTTTGAGGGGTTTTAAGTTTGTAGGACCTACACTAGGTTGTCTCAGAGCAAACCAATAAGGAAATGGTCTTGGCATAGGGTTGAAAGTTAATATTCTCTTAAAGAGATTTTTTTCCCAGAATAAATTAATTTAGGGATTTTCTTACAAACTGCGTAACACCTAATGAAGGTTTTAGTTGTTACTGTATATAAAATTGAAGCTGGTGAAGCTCTGCAAATTTATACTCGCTGTGGCCACGGTCCAGTGTTACCAAAGGGCAAATTCTGTTTCTTGTCCTTTTATTGGCTTTGAGGGTTGACGAGTGATGCTGAGGCCTGAACGTGATACGTGCGGCACAAGTGAGCCTGCCCTGGCCATGAAGAGCCTGGGATCAGATGAAAGATAGAAGGAAAATGTGGTATAGGAGCAGTCCCTTAACATCAGTGGATTTAAGCATTAGAGGGAGGCAAGCAGGGGATGGGTTATAAGACGAAGACCAGATCTGCTGCTTGCTCAGTCCCTCAGCTTCTGGCTTCGGTGGGAGTGGGGACGCTTGGGGCTGTGCTGTGTCTGCCTCCATGTGAGGAAACCTTGAGGGGTTTCCTCTGCATGGCAGTCTGTATTGCAGAGCAAAGCTTGTTCACTGGTCTCCAATGGACTGAGGTGGGATAGGTGCTCTGTCCCACTGAGCTCCCAGGGAGGAAGGTTTCCTGAGGTGGTTGCATGCTGGAGGCATGACGTATTTTCTCACCCTTCTTGTGCCTTGTCTTATGGACCAGATCCCTCAGGGTGGCATTGGAAGCTCCTTTCAGCAGAGCTTCCAGACTTTGTCTCAACGCCTTGCAAAGCTAGAAAAATTTCTCATATTATCCACTGTGTGGATGCCAGTAACAACCACATGTTCCCATGACACGTACAGGTGCCAGACCTGGCACGGGCTAATTTTCTTCTGGCAGGATCACTCGGTCTGTATCACGGCAGTGCCAGGACAGGAATGGATCAGTGTCTGAGTAATGAGAGTGATGCAAACTGTTCTTGCTTGGGACCGCTGCCGGTAGTTCAGGTGACTCCCAGCACCCACGCGCGGTGCCTGACAGCGGTGGTGGGAAGGCTGGAAGAGGAGAGCAGGATGACCGCAGGTGAAATGCAATGGTGGGAAGGAGAATGACTGAACTTGAAGTATCTTGGCAGCCCTGGGCACACGCTACAGCTGGTGCTTGCATAAGGATGCCAGGGATTTTGTTCCCCAGCGTTTGGCAGAGCTGTTGTGTCTTCCTTGCCCAGCACAGACCACAGTGGCCTTTAGAGCTGAGCTGTGGAGAGCTCCAGCTCTTCTCATCTCTAAATCTTTAAAATATTGCAAATAGTTCATTTGTTTTAAAGCTTTAAACTCAAACCTTTGATGTTGCTTTTAGGAAGTTAAATAATAAAGCACAGTGTTCTCCAAATGACAGCTTTTGTCAGAAAACCTTGCTTTACAATGAAAAGAAGGAAAACATAAATAAATGATACTCAAATATTTATAAAGGCATTCACCAGATCAAAATGTTTCATTCTGCCTTTATATTGTTACTTCGTGTCTCCCTGTCTGAGGCTATTTTTTGTTTAAACCATGCGATGCAGAATGTATTTTGCTGCTTATATCATTAATTTGCAGTGTTTTACCGAGTCCTTTCTCACAGGGACATCAATAGGGCATTCGAGGGATACGTATGTAACTGTATGAATGTTATTGCTTTGGCTGTCAGCTTTGGGCCTTGCTGCTACGGATGGTGGGGCTGAGCTCAAAGCGGAGATACGAGGCTGCTCCAATGATAATATTAATTGTCCGCAGGCTGATTGAGCCCTGTCTTTGCGTATTTCTGTTCAGGCATTGCACGTGTGAGAGATGCTCCTCTCTCACATGTATGTATTACATGCCGCTGCCGCCTCCTGCGCAGGGAATATGGGATTCCCTGCTCCCGCCAGTGGCAAATCCCTGTCTCCAGCTCCCCTCGACC